>NW_007578161.1:123950-162894 GCF_000690725.1 Stegastes partitus | reverse complement strand
AGTCAGCTGGGATAGACTCCAGCCCCCCTGCAACTCTAGTGAGGATGAAGCGGTCTATAGATGATGGATGGATGGTTTATGCAACTCAACTGTGGGATCACTTCCTGAGCAGCAGATAGATTTATTCGTAGTTGGACTCATTCTAAAAACACGTCTGCTATGTTCGGTCTATTTGCCTTTGGGCCACTTTAAAGCAAACTCAGTAGTCAACTTATATTTCATCATTTATTTATATATGTTAATCATTTATCTATAATCAGTTGCTAACTTTGTGAGAAACAAAATGTATTTTTAGCTTAAAGTTGACCACTGCTTCCAGCTCAGAGCATGTTTGTGTGTGTGTTACATAACCGGGTTCAAAGAGGGAGCTCAGACTTTGATGGGGAATGAAGTCCAGTCTGAAGGAGCTTCTTTGTCAACACATGGACTGTAGAGCTTCTGATGTGGCTGAGAGGACTTCAGAAGGTCAAACTTGTCGAACCATCCAACACGAGCTTTGTGTTCAGTGTCATACTATAGATAACGTTTGTGTTTCTCTTTAAGAGGGAAGCTGCCTTTCTCTATATTACACCAGATACATGTATAAAACAGTCTCTCTGTTTTTGCATTTTATCTTTTCGATTAAGCTCAGCTCTATTTTTATCGTGCTAATTTACAACGTGTCATCTCAGGGGACTTCACATACAAAGGTGAAGACATTATATATCGTGTATTATAGCGAGAAGCCCAACAAATCCAAAGATTCACTTTCAGCAGCACAGAAGGAAATGAAGTGAAAAATGAAATGAAAAATACTTTATTTATCCCAGATGGGAAATTAAATCTTGTAAAAGCTCTTTTTTTATTATTTAATTTTTTTTTTTTATTATTATTGTTATTTTTATTTATTTATTTATTTTTATTTTATTTTGTAAAAATATTTTAACAATAAAAATGTCCCCTTTAACCCTTTATGGTGCGAGTGACCATATTTGGTAACTTCCTTCCAATATGGCCGCCCTGTGCCTCTCCTTGAAGTTGAAGAAGCACGTGCACTTTAATTTAGTTATTTTATTTTATCATCACAGAGGTAAAAATATCCTTCAATAGCATCCTGGGGTTGAAATGTTCATTTTCCAAGTATTTCAAGAAGTGCCCTATGAAGGGTTAACAGAATGAAACCTCAGCAGAACCAGGCTCAGGTAGAGCAGCCATCTGGCTTGGCCGGTTGGGTTTAGGGTGACGGGAAGAGAGAGAAACAAACAACGCATAAAGAACAATAAACACTGAGGACACAAGAGAAGTCAGAGACGCCTACAGAGAGGACAAACCAGAGGACAGAGAAGACACAAGGTTAGTGACATGCTATGTTGGCATATATGGAGGGAAACAGCATGGAGGATTTTTTAAAGTCATAAAAGTCATCGTGGTTTTTTTTCCCTGACAGCGATAAATGAACCGCACCAAAGTCCCCTGAACTGGACTGACACAGTGTTTTCAGGCGGTCTCAGTCCAGCAGTTTGGTCCACATTCAAATTGAATCAGCTCAAATAAACGGCGCTAATTAGGCAAACAGACTACTTTAACTAAAACCAAACCAAAGACTGTTGGACTCTGTTGGTTTTGGTCTTTGCTGACTAAAAAAAAAAGAAGTGCAGCAGCCCTGTTCCTCAGTCCTCTGGGAGCAGTGGCCAGCTCCTCTGGCTCAAACTAAGTCATGCTTAATTGAATTTAAAAAGTCCAGTTAGCAAAGCCAACATTGAGGTCATTTACTGTAAACATCCAGGTATAAAAGGGTGGACAGCTTTCTCCGACGACCTTTTTGATCCTGTTAAATTTCTGGCAGATGTTGCGCCGGCCAGGACGGATGAGAAAGGTGTGACAGAAAATCAACAACAGCAACATCCAGAGCTGCTCTCACCGCCTGGCACCGAGCCATTTACTGCACCAGGGAGCCGGACGCAGCTCTGACCTCCTTGCAAACTCCGAGTTGTCTCTGCCTCCTTCTGCCATAAAACCCGTTTCATGTAGGTTAGTGGGAATAAAGGACTGCAATGCACTCGTGACTCTGCCCACATGCAGAGGAGATCACTGGATCAATAGCTGCCCTTAGTTTGTCTCCCCAGTGGCGAGCTGCTGTCAGAGGCACTGAAACCGTTTCCTCAAATAACACAGTTTTAAAGGTGCCCAACGTTTGTGTGTCCAACACATTTCCACCGTTACCTGACATCTCGGCATCTCTGAAACGCTCTCATTTCTTTCAGTTTAACTCATTAAATACACATTTATTTTTCTGCCGTTGTGCCATTGCCAAGCGCTGTGCTTAAGGCTGGAGCTATTTCATGATTTCTCAGCCAAAACATCACTTTTAATTCAAATACAAATAGCCTGGATAGTTCTCTTCAGCTTCTTGTTATTCAAAGAGGAGAAGCGAGGCACTGAACTTACAGAACAGACTCACAGAGGATAAAAAGGACAACGGAGCCACATTAAGACTTAGAAATACGAGCTAATCTATCCATTGCACACAAAAAAAAAAGTGCTTTATGTTTTTTTTTCCCCCGACAAAAACAAAATCTTAAGTCAAGGTCCAATTACTGTCTTTTTTTTTTTGTCTGGAGCTTTCAACTGCATCTCAGAGTTGTTAATGGTGTTATTCCGCTGTTTAAGTATTAATACAAAATATAGCGTCGATGTTTGCACGCGCGCTCATTAATTCGATCTTTTCCCTTCGTTTCATCGTTTTAGAAACGACGACTTTGTTTCCCTTGGCGGATGTTCGTATCGCTTGTAACAAGCTCGTGTAGTTACCGAGAAAGCAAACGGTTTGTTGGACCGCTGACAACTAGATTTTTAATAAATCATGACGACCAAGAGCTGTGAAATCTAGCGGCGTGGTACGTTTATTTCTGACAAAATGTTCTTCTCAAATCCATGAATCATTAAAATAAAAATGAGTCAAACTTTGATAAACGCCCATCAGAAGCTACGAGAATGATAAAATCGCTTACTTACGGTTGCTAACAGCCCTTTTGTTTTGAATCTGATTTAATTGATTTGAATGAATACGTTTTTGGATTCCGTGATTAGATGTATTCCTGTTTGACACATAAACACACACTTTAGAGAGCTAATGGAAACTGGCTTCAGCTCCAAAGTGGAGGCCGGAAAAAGAGCGCAAACAATCAAATAAATAGCTTTGTCTTTGTGTTGTAATCCTGGTTTTTTCTGGCATATATTACCCCTTTATCCACTCCATTTGTAGGCACTATTGTACAACTGTATTGTCCTTTTTTTCCCTGCTGTGACCGTCTGTAATAATAAAAAAAAAGCTGCATTGTTGTCATTGTGAGTGCCGTAATGTGTGTGTGTGTGCAGAGAGGACTTCCTCTTCACACCCCAACAATATGCATGTGTGGTAAACTCTGTCTCCCTTCCCTGCCTCCAATATTTCTGTCCCGTATGCTGAGGGACGGAGTAAGTCAGCCCAGCGGTGTGGAAAATTAGATCATTAATTGGGAATCATCAACAAGGAATCTTTGATAAGTAATTTAGCTCCAGCGGTTGTGGGGGATGAGCTCTGTGCTGAGAACAACTCCCCCTCTATTGTCTATGAAAGGATATTTGTTATTTTCATCATTGTCAACAAATCAAACCCAAAACCAACACCGCGTTAGTCCGTCTCTCGATGCATGCTGCTTCTTCTATCCCGTCTTGTGGCGCTCGGCTCAGAACCAAAAGTCTAACAAAGATAAACTTTTTTAAAAATGCTAAATAACTGCCCGAAGCAGCTGGACAGTGCAGTTAGCAGCAAATGCCATTCAAACTGGAGGAAATGGTGCATTTCCTGGGGACTATTTCCAGCAGCAGAGTAATACACAGTCGGTGCAGGATGGTTGATATGGAATAGATTGAAGATAAACGGCGCCCATGTGGGTCGTACAGACGGGAACATGTCACCCGGTGCAGCGGTGTTTCTCCCACAAATTACATTCCCATACATCTACACTGCATTTTCAATTACGATTTGACAGAAATGTATTTTCTCCTGGCAAGGTAGCAGGATGACATAATTGGAAATGTTTTGAGTTTCAAAGAGCCACAAAGTCCATGAGAGGAGGTTGGACCAGTGGTGGCAAAAGGCCAGATGAAGTTTTGTTTTTAGTTGCTATTAGGTTAGCTTCAGCTACTTGGCTACGCTTCACCAAATCAAATCAGGTTTATTGTCATGTTGCTGTACATACACAGTAGTACAGGCAAGATGAGAGAGCGTTTCTTCAGGATTATTTAAGTTTTGAGGAATGAACGTCTGGGATAGACAGGACACTAAACGTTCATTCTCGCTGTCTCCTGAAGGGGGCGCTGTGTCCATCCACGCCGCCATTCATTAAACATGGCGACCCTCTTCAGGTCCTGGTAGGTCTTCAGGGACACAAAGACAATGCTGCCCAGAGCTGTCTGTCTGTCTGTCTGTCTGTCTGCATCTCCTCCAGCTGTCTGTCCGTCTGGGATGCTGTCATGGAGCCATGTTTCTGTTAAAGCAGACACACAGCAGTCCCTCCACTCTCTGAGGGTTTCTCTCAGCAAACGTCCAGCTTGTTGTGGAGGGAGCGGACATTGGAGAGCAGGAGGACGGTCCTGCTGGTCTGGAGGGGTTAGCCTTTAGCCTTTAGCATGGATCCCGGCTCTCTATCTCCTCTTTTGTTAACATTCACACCGTTTGCGTTTCCTTCTCTCTCAGATAACTGCTGGCGTCGTCTCTGATCAGACTCCGTGTTG
This sequence comes from Stegastes partitus, assembly GCF_000690725.1. Lineage (NCBI taxonomy): Eukaryota > Metazoa > Chordata > Actinopteri > Pomacentridae > Stegastes > Stegastes partitus. The sequence goes on along the minus strand of NW_007578161.1, from coordinate 158,136 downwards.
GTGTAGTTTGTCCAAATCACAACCGATCGTCACAATTCCAGCGCCGTTCACTGTCCTGACGCCCAGCAAAGTCTCCCAGCTGCAAGTTTTACGGAAAGAACGTCTGGAATAGACAAGACGCTCAAAACGATCACTTTTGTTGTCTCCTAAAGGGGGCGCTGTGCCGCCATCACCAACCTACTTGGTTAACAGTTATCCTGCTTTGGTTTCTTCTCTAAGGTTCTCTGTGTTTATTTTCTGTGTTACTAGGATGCTGATTCCTGCCACATCTAATATACGATGAGTCGACTGAAGCGTTGCTAAAGTTACTAAACATTGTGGAGGCCTGACCCATCACGGGATTGACGCAACACCTCTGAGCGTGCTCTGTAGTGTCTGGCACTGGGATGTTGACCGCAGAACTTTGGGTTCTGTGGGACCTCCATGGATCAGGCTTGTTCTGGTGCATCCCACAGATGCCTGATTTGATTGGTGTCCATGGAGTTTGGAGGCCTGGTCAACGCTTTGAGCTCTTTGTTGTATTCCACGAGCTGTGCCGGTGCGTCAGGTTGGAAGATGTTAACATTGAGGAGTGCTGTTGTGATGGAAGCATGAGCTTGATCTGGAAAAACGTTTAATGGATGGTACATGTTAAAGTAGCATTTACATGAACGCCAGAATCCACAACATAGCATTGCAATGAGAGGATCACGGGATGGCTTTCCACTGCAGGAGCTCTCAGCAGGTGATGTTTCCAGGAACGACCCTGTAATCAGCCTTTTTGCTTCCATTTAGGTGTGACAGCTTCATCTACAACGGTAACTCCAAGTGCATCAAAATGATGACAAATAGTCGTCACTTGGAGCATGTAGGAACAGTGTAGGGTTGTTGTGTTGGCCTGTGTGGTGAATTTTAGGCTGTTGATGGCGACGTTAGAGAGGAGACAGCGGCTACTTGACGAGGGCTTGGAGAGGGCAGGAAAAATGTCATCTGCCATCTGTTCATTCTGAGCTTAATCAAGCAGCGTCCAGACCTGCACAACTGTGTTTTAGTGTGTAGGTACGGTCTTCTCCACCTAAAATGTCTTTAAACGAGGTTCTGCAGGGGCGGTTAGAACACACAAGGGTTTAGGTTGCACTACAACGTCCTGCAAGTTTTGTTGTGGCTCATCGGTGTTTGTTGACTAGAGGCACATTTATAACTAAAAATGCAGGTTAGTCATATAGGAAGTTTTAGGAGACAGGACTCCTCACTGATGTGTCTTTCGGACATCAATGCAGCTTTATGGCGCACTCCTGGAGTTCTCCCTCAAATTGTTAAAAAAAAAACAAAAGAAAAATCCATAATATGAACAGACTTATTAGCACGACTGACCCTCCAGCCTGCGTCGCTGCCCAAACACCTGCCTTCCTCTCACCCGTTCTCTCCTTTTCCTCTCCGACTCGTTCGCCCCTCGCTGTGCCAACCTCCTCTGTGCCAAGAATATTTCACATCTGCCTCTGCAGGGCACAAATGATGGCTGCAATGTGGATTTAAGGATGTGTGCCTCTGTAAATATTTGGTTATGCCTAGGTGAGTCCTGGAGGAGGGGAAAAAAGAAATCCAGCCTGTGTGGCAAAATAAGAGAAGCGCTGAGTCTCCTACTCTCCTCCTCCTCCTCCTCCACCCAACTGCAATCTGAAGGAGTCCGGTGTGGCTGTAATTCCTTCTCTAACGGCAACACGAGCTGCAAGAGGATCCCCCGGAGTATTTAGGGAAGTAGGGGAAACAAGGACAGACGTAATAGATGAGACCAACGTCGCTTTTATAAATATAATTAAATTGCCCGCAAGGACAAACAAAAACGCACGGAACAGTTTGGATTTATTAGCTGGCAGCTCGTGTCGTTTAAGTCGAATCTGACAGCTGCTTTGTGTTTAGTTGAGTGGTCTGACTCAGTTCATCTGGTCCAAATGACTGTTATCACGCTGTAATGGATCAGTAGCCTTTTGGGGGGTAACGGTTAGATGGCTTGTTGATTGCATGAATAGAAAAAAGGGATATTAAGGTCTGAAATGAACACTTTAACTCTTTCCCCGCCTGCTTATCACATTTTCATCCACAAATCAGACGTCTTTTCCTTCCCTGTTTCGGCGCTGATGACACGGTTTACCCATCTATTGCCAGACGAATGGTTTAAACGGAGAACGAGCATTGAAACGTAAATGACAGAGAAGGAGAATGCAATGGTGTTTTATAGGTTGAGGCTCCATCGACGAGTGACGTTGTTATGGTTCTCGCAAAACCCATTCGCTTTCCACACGAATGAGAAATTTCCAGCGGTTATTAGGAGTCCTTTGAACGTCACACGCTTCCCTCAGTTTTATCTCGCCGTTTAAAATTGGATGATGTGACAGGTAGGGAAATTGCAACTTCACTTCTTTAATCTTTATACTGTTGCAGTTCTTGAATATGTAAATGTGTTTAAGATGAAGAGGGCTTTGAGCCATTTATAGCCAAAGTGGCTGTGAAACGGCCCACCGTCGCAGGCCTCACATGGGCTGTACACTAAATTTATTATCCACAAATTATTCCGCGATTGTGTTTTATGAGGTACTTCTATTGGATCTTGAGGGGGTTTTGTGGAAATTTACGGCGATGATTTACACGTTTTTATCCCCCCTGAGTTTACACAAAAAGGTGCAGAAAGTAAACAACAAACAAACTTCTCCTAATCAGTGTTTCTCATAATCTAGTCTTGGACACAACAAGCCCGCTGCTTTCCCTTCTCTCTAAAATGAATCTAGTCGAACATTTCCACCGACTGACTGCAGTCCTGTCATTCTTAGAAATATAAGTCTCGGAGCTGAATGAGCCGAAGCACAAATGAGATTATAACACATGCACTGTGTTGGTCCCAGTAGGCTTTTGTTTCCAAATCACATGAGAAAACGGTCGCGAGCAATTAATTCTGGGAAGCAGACATATTTCGAGTTATTGAATAAAATGTTGGAGGTTATACAGACGTTTTGACATTGAGTACGGGACTGCACTTAAGGGACTGTGTGTAAATTATTAGTGGGGGTGGCGAGGTGAGGAAAAAAAGGGAGGTTATTTGAAGCTCTTCTTTTTGCCTGAAGGGAGAGTAGGCTCAGTTTTCAGTGAGAGCAGAGGAGCATCTTAAAGTTCTTCCTCAGTTCAGTCACACATATTATTTTTGGGTTGTGTTCTGCTCTGCATGTGCAAAGTTTAAGTGCACAGCTTCGCGCCTAATGTGCACATCAGCGGCCCTGATAGTTACAGGAGATCAGTCTCCAGACGACTTCTTGGGTGTCTAAACCGTACTTTTGCTCTGCCTTGTCTAGGTCACCGGAAAAAACACAACTTAAAATTCTATTTCAAGACCGTCCAAGACCCAAACTGCAGAGAATGTCACTGAACCGTCTGTGCATTCGTTGATGTATTTGTCAGACTCGTTATTATAGCTGCATGTAAAACTTCCTGCTTCGAGTGGAAACCAGTAACTTGATAAATTTTTCACATTTTTTGTCACCCCTCCCTGCCTCTGAGGAGCTGTGACTGTCTGGGAAAGGATGTCAGCCAAGTCTTAACGCCCAGCGACCTAAACCACAAAGAGTTCATCCGCAAAACAAAAAGAATACGAACAGCAGCGCTTAAATTATTCAGCGCGGGGTTCACTGAGATGGCTGGGACCACGTTCAACTTCTAGCAGGAAGGAAAGTAAAGGTAGCATTAGTAATCTGCCTCTGTGTCAACACCTGTCAGAAGTTTTTTCATTCCTCACTCAAAGAGATTTTGCAAATTTTAGCTTTACATATCATGAGCAGTATGTTTCCGGATGCTAGTGTTCAGCGGTGCAGTGAAACGGATCGCCTGGTCCATGAGCGTGTCATGCAGTGTGGACCTTCTGTTAGACCCGGTCTGGATATCGGTTCAGGTGATCTTGTCTACAGCAGCAGCCATAAAATTGTTCCATTAAAACAGAATGGCACTGATAGAAATGATATAAAGCCCTTTTTTGTGACTCCAGAGGGGCCGGTGCAAAATCTGATAATTCACTTAAGTCAGTGCTGGTTTGGGCTCGAAGACCTGCGAGTCAGAAAAAAGTGCTGCGTTAGAAAGAGTCGAGCTTAGCAGACCTGTTCAGCTGCTCCTCATCTCTATTTTAGACCAGCAGCTCCAGAGTGTCTGTAAAGTGGATTGAATCAAGTGGGTAATGTACATGAAAACAGAGAAATAGGTGTGGAATAGGTGCCTGACCAGTTATCAGATGGGATATTTAGACTTTTTCTAGTTTTCACTTGAAATGAATGAAATGAAATGAAAAATACTTTATTTATCCCAGAAGGGAAATTCAATAAATCACTTCATTTTAGTTTTATTCATCAGTTCACAACATAAACTATCTTGGTGCACTTTATACAGTAAGGTAGGCAGTGTAATATTACAGAGAGACCCACTAAATCCAATGATGCCTTTGATAAGAGGATTTTCAGTTTCATTCCAAATACAGTTGTGACTTGATAATCCGACACTAAATGTAAAACCTTCTTTTATGTCGGATAGCAAGGCTGTCGGATTGTCAAGACGGAGGTGGAGATACAAGGAGGGCTTGATGCTGGAAGGATCATTAGTTGTTAATTATTGTTCATAGTTGTTATAATAACTAGTGTATTGTTAGAACACTACGCATCGCTGGTTTTTACGCCTAATTGACCGGTGCGATTGTGCACGTTCTGGATAATTCCTCCAAAGGGGCAGAAGTGGTCGGAACGTACAGGCAGTACTTGGCTGCTGATGCTACTTTTGTTAGCGGTTACATTTCTGTTTCCTCCATCGGTGGCGGCGGGGGAGTGGCAGATACGCTCCACCGTTACCATCCGTGTTTACTTCCATAAACACTGAGCACGCTCACTGCGTGTGACGTCGTCGTGTCCTCTTCTGCGCATGCGGAACACTTTTGGGTTGTATGAAGTTCACACAGCAGATCACATACAAGTCGTATTGAACTGGAAATGTGAAGGAACTCACACAAAAACAGATTTCACAAAAAAATCCTCCTTGAGCATTAAGCTCTACAGCCTGAACGTAGCCAATCTGTGGGATTGTTAAATCAGATAATACGCCGTTATCCTGATTGGTGACATTAAATGTCATGTCGGAGTCAGAATCCAAGGCTGTCGCTATGTTAAGGCTGTTTTTATGGGTTCTGTTCGTTTTTTTCCTAAAAACCTGTCAGATAGCAAGGTTTAGGATTGTTAAGGGTCAGATTATCGAGTCATGGCTGTACTGGTTATTGGTCCTCTTGATTGTTAATAATCAATATTGGTTCTGGAAAACAAAACATATGAGCACCCTCCTCGTGTGGAATTAAAACACATCCCTGTTTATTTTATTATCATTGAGTGTAACAGTGGTATAGGAGCGGGATGCTAAATTGTGTGAGCAACCTTCCTCCTTTTTTAATATCATAAAGTTTACAGTGTGATAGATTTGATTTTTAATGCTTTGTGTCTTGTTGTGATTTATCATAAAACAATGTGTTGTTGTAAGTTTTTTTTGCTTCCCACTGAGATCACTGCTCGACGGTTCTTAACCATTGTTTGAACTGTAAATTAGTAACTCAGCAAATGAGTGTAAATTATTCTGTCAATTGCAAAGATACACACATCCTCACAGCAGCATTTAGTTATTCTTTCTTTTAGGTTAATGCCTTTTACCTCAGAGCTTCATTTCCTCCAATGCCGTACACTTGCTTTGCCTTGTCTCTTCAAAAGAAGGACGATGTTTGACAAGTTGCCTTCCAGACTCAAACCAGGTCACAGTAACATGGTGTGCGCTGACTACTGGCTCATCAGGACGACCCAGTGATATCATTTAGTCTGCAGTAATGACTTGCCAGACTTGCCAGATGAGCCGTCTCCTTGCCAACGTTGTGTGGTTTTACTGCTGACATGTGTGACCCGTGGCAGATGCAGCTTATTTGCTGGAGTTCACATGATGGGTTTTTTTTATTTGATGCAGAATCTCAGTTTGCTTGTGAGCGTTTGTTCTGTGGTTAACTCCTTTCTTCCCTGCGGTAACAGAACCGGGGCTCCACCCAGCGCCACGTCAACTCCTTATCAGCAGCGGGGTCATTATCGGTGAAGTCAGCCACATGTTAGCAGTCAACAACCTTCATGTCCCCGTCATCCCCTTCCTGACTCCCCCTCCCCGCTGCCCTGCATGTAATATAGCTTATTTCTTCCTCTTGGACTTCCTTGTTTCTTTAATTAGTGTTTCTCTATTATAAAAGATCATCCCAGCCACACAGGAAGCTTTGTTACATCCACTGTCAGTCCCCCGTGGCTTTGACTCTTGCACTCCTACTAATGGTCTTATTACTGCTTAGGTGTAATGGTGGCTGTTCAGGAATTCAAGCTTATTCTAGCATTACATTAAATGCAATTTTCCTTTTTTTGTGCGGCAACTTAAAAGCTCAATGAATAAATGTAAATCAGTATTGTCTAATTTGGAGAAGTCTCTACAGTGTACAGCAAAACCACTTAAGTGTCAAACGAACTCAAATTGCATCACCTCTCAATAATCGCTTTATTTCTTGTTGAGAGCATTTCCTCTTATGAACCATCAAAAACAAATACTTTGGAGAGACTATATTGAAAATTCAGGCCCCGAAGTAGAAACTTAATGCAATAAGAGTGAATCCAAATGTGGTCACTGACACACAAGTTAGAAAACCTGTAATCACTGAAACTAAAGTGTGCACACCTGTGATTCCCAACTAGACTAGTTACATTAATGTGGTCATAAAATTAGCTGTACACACCAGAACTTTCTCAGTTTTGGACCTGCAAGTTGTGTCTGTCAGCATGTCTACATCATGGCTCCACATGGAGAGGAACTGAAAAATCAGATTCTGAAACTACACTAAGACGGAAAAGGATTCAAAACAGTCGTGACCAATTAGAACTCTTCTTGGACGATGGCTTCAGACTCGGCACAGGGGTTATTAATGGAAGCTGGAGATTCTGTAACAGCTCCGACATTGTGACAGACATTGGATAATATCAATCTGTAAACGAGGTGTGTCACAAAAGTTTCAGGACTGGTGTCACAAAAGATATATTTCAAATTCAAACTATGAGTTTTCCCTTTCGCAGGAATCCCCTTGGAGTCACTTCCCCAGCCTTCTCTGCCGCCATGCACTCCTGGAAGGATCCTCTCAGCTCCATCGTCACCGCCATCTATGTCGTCTACGTCCTCTAAACGGGTCTCCTTGATGACCCCCTTGAGCTTGGGGAAGAGGAAACAACCCCACGGAGCCAGGTGGGGTGAGTAGGGAGGTTGCTCCAGCACAGAGATGTTCTTCTCAGCCAGGAACTGTTGGATGCTCAGGGCGTTGTGAGCAGGTTGTCATGGTGAAGCAGCCACGACTTGTCCTGACACAACTCTGCCTCTTCTCATGCTCTGAAGGAAACAAACGCAGCAGGATCTCTTTGTAGTCGTGCTGGTTGATCGTCTGAAGGGGAAAACTCGCTTGTAGTTTGGGTTTGAAATATATCCTTTGTGAGACCAGTCCTGGAACTTCTCTGACACACCTCATAGACGGTATCCACGGGAACAAAAAATGGAAATCTTGCTTTCTCTTTGGCACTAGACTTCAAGAAGAAAGTTTGCTTTAATGAATGTTGGGAGAACATTTCTGGTGAGTCCTAAGGCAGATTTGTTCGGCTCAAATAGAGTCCAGTACGTTTGGCATGAGTCTGATCAGAACGTATAGTCCTGACAGTGAAGCACGGAGGTGGGATGTGATGAGCTGTTGGGAAGGCGACATGTATAGATGTAACCACGATTGCCTGCAGATAGATCAGAATACTGACTGACAAGATGGCTGTAGGTCGGCAGAAGCTTGGCACAAGAGGAATACTCCAGCACAAAATTGCGCAAGAGGTTGTAAAGAAGAAAAAAGTGAAAATGACTAGACTTAGATTTAGACTTAGACTTTATTGTCCCCAGGGGGAAATTCTTTTCCCCAGACCAGCCCTTGACTTCCATCTCATAACATGACAATACAAACTACACAGAATCCCACATAAGGGTCCACAGACAGAATAACATTTCAACACAAAGTACAACATGAAATAGTATGAAAGACATGACAATGTAGTACAGGGATGCTCAGCGGGGAATTTTGTTTAAGGCAGCTATGACTGCAGGCATCAAGCCTTTCTGCACCGCAGTGTCCTGTATCTCCATCCTGAAGGCAACGGGATGAGACATTCCTGTAGTGGGTGGGTAGAGTCCTGTGATATTGAGAGTGCAATGCGTGTAATGGCCTTGTTGTTGAGTTCAGATAGGTTGGGTGTGGGGAGACCGATGATTTTTGGTAATAGTTTAGTCCGGTTTTTAACAGTGAGCATGTCTTAGAATAGAATTAAAACTGCTTGATGGCGGCAAATCATGTTTGCGCAGCACCGAGAAGAAATACTGAACAAACGTAACAAACTTAGAAGACGTAGAAACACTTAACAAGCCTACAAACGTTAATGATTTGGGAGTCCTGGATGCGGTCCATGCAGTCACAGCAGAGCATGCGCCATCTTGACTACCTGGTGAAGTACAGCGCCTGACTTGAATTCAAAAGAACATCTTCAGGGTAAGGGCTGCAAGGTGGCGCAGTTGGTAGCACTGTTGCCTCGCAGCAAGAAGGTTGCCGGTTCGCGTCCCGGTGGGGGCACCGGAGTCCTTCTGCGTGGAGTTTGCATGTTCTCCCCGTGCAGCTGGCTTCCTCCCACACAGTCCAGAAACATGCTGAGGTTAATTGGTGATTCTCAATTGTCCGTAATGTGAGTGTGCTTGGTTGTCTGTCTCTAAGTGTGGACCTGCGATGGACTGGTGACCTGTCCAGGGTGTCCCCTGCCTTCGCCCTAAGTCAGCTGGAATAGACTCCAGCCCCCCCACGACCCTAATGAGGATTAAGCGGTGTATAGAAAATGGATGGATGGATCTTCAGGGTATTTTAACGAGCAACACAGCTGGAACAGTTGATTTGGTATCCTCAATGCTGCTGAACGCTGAGTATCTTGTTGAAGTGTTGAAAACAAAAATAGAAGATCTGAATCTCAGTAACGAGAGCTGTGTTGGCTTTTGTCGCATCAGGTTCTTACTATGGGGTCTGCATTTCTAATATTTCAAATGTAAAGTTTTTAGTTTCACATAAGAGCAAATACTCACCTTAGAAGTGATGTACTGCGAGGTAATTCAATCTGGACTCATCTGACACTGGTGTGGTACTACAGGTTTATCACTGTTTGTTTTCTGCCTGATGCTGGCCGATGGGAGGTCGGAGGAAAGTCCAGGAAGATGTCCCTGCATTTAATTTTCATATCAATATAAAACTCTCACACTTCATCTGAATACAAATTACTTTCTTGATGACGGTTTTGAGATATGAGAAAGACTCCTGCTTTCTTATCCTTTTTATTTTTTTCCTTGCTTGTCCCCGCTTGTCCCTTCTTGTTCAAATTGCACTCAACTGCTGCATCAATACTGCACTTTCATGCTGAGGATGGAGAGGCGTGTTTCCGCACCAGCTGCTGCAGTTCAGCAGGCTGTTTTTCCCGGCTACCTTGACATAAGTCTTTTGGTGTGGTCATTAAGGTTTTGTACCTTGCCTCACATGGTTTCCAAAAAGTCAATAAGAGCCATTGTAGCTGTTGTGAGGCGGCAGTATGAATGTAATCAATGCCAGTTTTCTAACCAGTGTTCAAAGCTTTAGAGGGACTTACGCTCCGAAAACACAGGAGTAAATGCACTTTTGGTCTGAAAAGACTCCCTGTTCACAGTAAATCACACCCAAAACAGTCTGAAAATCTGTTTACGAGAAGAGAGGCGTAACACAGTGGTGATAGTGAATTGCTACCCGGTCACAGTGGTGATTAAATGACTGTAAAGACAAACCAAACCAGCCCTCGCTCTTCTTCTTTACGTGGTTTACAACCTGACCTGACGTTAATATCACCCCGCTGTCCGCTTAAGCCCCATGCAAAGGACTGGGTGATAATTTCTACAAACACTTTTAATGGATGGCTTTTCAGCTACAAATAACACGACGGCGGACATCCTTTTTGTTTATTTCCTCTTCTGTGACAGCAATCTAAACCCCGGCACTAATTGAAAAGAAAAAAAAAGAAAAAAGACAACTTAAATGTGCAGTAAAACCAGCGGCGATGGCTCACACGTGTGTGCACGCCTTGTAGAAGTCGTCGTCAACTGTATTCTGTAATATAACGTCCATATGCTGCTTCTCTCTCCCCCTCGTTCTCACTATCTGCTTCTCTCATTTTCCCACTGGGTGGAGGAGCTATAAATTAAACTGGGGAATTACTGCTAACTGTTGGAATAAATTAAGGCGCTTTTGCGTCTGTAAACACCGTCTGACTGCGTAATTACACCCCCACTCCCACTGAGACGCCATGGAGAGGGAGGATAAGGAAGGAAAGGCGGCGTAGATGGAGAGCGGTGGCAGTGGGAGACGAAAAGATGAAGCAAATGTCACGAGGGGGGTCAGATATTAGATTCAGCCCTTTGCCGAGTCCTGGATGCTGGCTGGGCACTCCTACAGATTAGGGGGAAAGGTGACTTTGAACATCATGATCTCAATCGCTATATTGTTCATTACATCTTAATAATATGAAGCACAACACTGCAAACCTCTTCAGCGTTCTGTGGAGCTGCAGTGCTCCGGCTAAGAACGCTTTGAGCCGTTGGACCTTCTGCATTTTCATGAAAAGAAAAATGTGTTAAACATCACATAACACTCGAGCTCTCACTCAATCCGCAGTATAATTACAATGTACCATGTTAATGGCAAATCACATTTAGCAGTATAATAGCTCATTAGACGGGCTGAGAGCCACTTTATCACAAAAGGATCTTAACAGCTGCCTATAAGAAGAGTCGCATACGCAGTCGTCAAGGACAGCGACGCTATGAGACCGAGCATATAGTAAACCAAGGAGTTAACCTTTATAATGGGTTTCGGGCACATTTAATTAACCAATTTGAAAATATACACCTACATCCACTGCTGACAGTGAGTCGTGCACTCAAACAAGGTTGTTGACATTAGCCGGTACAACACAACTGCCGCGGCTGTCCTCTCAGTGTCACGGAGTCCATAAAGCTCCGCTCACCTGACATTTGATTGTACAGTAGGTGTAAAATAATCAGCGGCGGAGCTACTCTCCGGTCCGACCTCAGCGGCGACGGGGCCCCATCGACGACACGCACATAATCTGGGATAGCTCAGCTGATGGATGGAGTATGTTTCTAGTGACACACGTCTGAGGGCAGGTAGCACCGTCGGCTCAGCGCCGACACTGTTTGCCAGGGGCATGCACCTTTGATAAGCAACTCTGACAACTACAAACAAGCCTTCGTACTCAAAGCGCCCGTCACAGCAGCTCTATGAAATCACAGCAGCCGCGTGAAGAGGGTTCGATTTTTAGAGACAGAACAGTGGGCGTCATCCAGATTAGGATTATTAGGCTGCACATTCCCATTCCCAACACATCCACACGTCCTCATGTTGAATAGATGAGGAGCGTCGCCGCGCTGGGAAGCAACACGACTCAAACAGGTTTGGTTTGGGCTACGGGCCTCCCTGCTCTCCTGTCAAACTGTATTTGCCACCCTCAAATGTTACAGTAATTGTTTCCCTGAGAAACAGCGGCATAGATTTGATGCACTGCTTGCACAGGAGTGCACGATGGCATAGAAAACCATGAGAAGCTGCATTTTTCATTTTTCACGGCCCTGCTGAATCATTAATGTAATACACCGGCGCTCTGCATTGTAATTACAGGAGCCGCTGATCTTTGCTTACAGTTCTGCCTTACGTGTCTAAAATTCCTGCCTTTCTACACAAATCACACATTATGATGGAGGGGCGTAGAAACAACATCAGAACCGTGGCAACAGCACGTTCTGTACAGATCCACATGTAGGTGTAGGGAAAGCCAGCCACACCTAGACACAGCAGCTGATTCGCGGGCAGCTCTCGGCCTGTGTTTGGTTTTTTTAGATGCACAGCTGAGATGTAAGCAGCTGGTCTGAGCTCAGCCCCACCGGTGGGATTCACAATTACACATCACAGTCCTCACAGGACCCGGTTCTTCCCACAGAGGAGCCGTGGTCCACATCGCTCTGGGGGGACAGATTTGAGGACCACATTGAAGAAAAAAAAAGACAACAAGACGACTCTCTGTCATGACTGGACAGAATAATTACCTGACAAACAGATCAGAGAGTGTAATTATGAAAAGAAGAGAAGATCAGAAACACATCCAGGGAGGGTGAGAAAAGGGAGGAACTGTGGGAAAGTGTTGCTCATGTTGACTCATGCTGGTTGATATTATCCATAGATTTTTATGAAACATTCACCGTTTGCTTCACTGTTTTTTTATTTTTTTCAAAGGGCACATAAAAAGGCTTTCACAAATGTGTTCCAGCCTCCTCCTCCTCCTCCTTTAATCCTCTCCATCCTTTACAGTCTTCCTCTCCTCTGCTCCTCTTCCTCTCCAGTCTCAGCCGGCACATTGGAGAGCTTCTTCCTCTCTCTCGCTCTCTCTCTCTCTTTTTTTTTTTTTGGTTCCCTCTTTCAGAAAACACAACAGCGTCTCGGGGGCAATTTATTCAGTGCAAATAGCAGATACAGCTGAGAGCCAAGCATTTTTTTATTTTATTTTTTATTTATTTTTTTGCAGAGATGCACGGGTGAGCAGGCACGGACCGGTCCGGTGACTAATTACCATAATAAGGCGCACAAGTTCGCCAGCGAGTCGCGCACGTTTTTATTCCTCCGTATTACCATGTCGGCAGTGCCGCAGCGGGGAGATAATCGGGCGGAGGGAGCAGTTACAGAGTAGACGGAGGGAGAGAGAGAGAGGGGGGGGGAGAGAGAAAGGAGCTGGCAGCACATGATCACACAGCCCATCCAGTCACTGATCAACTGGAGCATTCACAATTTTTTTTTTGCGCCGGCGACAACATATGGGAATACAACAAGAGAGCGAGATCTGTGGTCACACCTGGTTCTGGAAGGACACCGGAGGACCCGGTCCGGTGGGGGAGAAAAAAATAAAAACCCCCACACACACACAGAAGAAGAAAAAAAACGGGGGCGACCAAAATCTGAGGGACTTTGCATCAAACAGTCGAGAGAAAAGAAGCGTGGCAATCCGAAGCACCATCCGGTAGGTGAGCCTTGATTGATGTGCGCGGACTGCCAATATGCTCTCCATCATCCGATCCGGCCAAAGACAAATCCACCTCATCAGGCTTTTTAGCGCTGCCTCGCAGCCCAACAAGTATTTCACTCATGTTTTAATATTCTGATTATTATTTGTGTGTGTGTGTATATGTGTGTGTGTGTTTGCGCTCCTGTGTGTGTGTGTGTGTGTGTGTGTGTGGCACGGTTCAAGAAACAATTAGGTCCGTCTGTGAAACAATACAATCGACTCTTTTGCGAATGCCACTTGATTGAGGATGCGGATTTCAGTGAATAGCTGGCAGTCACATATTAAAGCAGAGGATTCTGGTTTCGAAGGCCCAGTCTGGATATAAATGCAAACAAAAGGGGGGAAGACACACCATAAAAGCTATACGGGGATTAGGCAGTGATTGGCGCACAGCTACATGCACAAACCCAGCAGATTAAAAAAAAAAAAAGGCAAGTTCACATCAAAATATCTGATATTTGCACAGGCAGTGTGTATTGCAATGGGGTGAATATGTGTTTTTTTTTAGCTGCAAAAATAATGCTTCCCAGAATCAGCCTGCTAATTGTATAGAGCCCAGCAATCTGCTCGGGGGATGAATCCAGATTGTAAAGTTGGTCAGGTGAGTTTAGAAAGCCCCACCCTGCTATATTTCCATGTGATAAAGACAGAATTACTGCACATTTGACTCCTGCAGCAGTCACCTCCCACAGTGCATGCCCATTAAATTGTCATTAAGTTGGTAAAACAGCTGAAATCAACACAACATGCAGCAAATCCAAACATCGAAAGAATAAGAAAAAAAGAGGAGAAATGTTGTGGCTCCGAGGATGAGATAAACAGCTGCTTGTGTACTCACAGTCTGCTTCAAGTTGCTGCTCTGATCTACACAGGGAAAAAAAAAGGAAATAATGCAGCCAAGGAACAAAAGGATTCTCATTTTAATACTTTTTTTTTTTTAGGATCTAGGTTTGTGTCAACAGTAAATGTGTATTATCTCAGTTTAATTCCTGTGATTGTGTGAGGATTTGATGGTGCTGACCGGCCCCTTCATTTCCACTGCAGCTCTCAGAATAATCCCGTGCGCCGAATATCACAATAAAGGTAGACTCGGGGGTGAGCAACCTTTTGCCAAAAGGCCCACAGAGGGGCACTTGAAACAAAACCGGGTTATGAGGACTCATACGAATAAGGAGCCGCAGAGGCTTGAGACATGCCTGCTGCAATAACTTGATCTAACCTGTGCACATGGTGCTCGGGCGATAGACAAACAGATGGCATCTCCAAAGGAATTCATCTTGTGAAAGTTGGAAGAGGTATTCTTGGATGGGCTACCCTCTGACTCGCTGGCACCGGTGCCTGCGTCTGGCAGTAATGATGGCAGTCATGTTGAATGGCCTTGCTGATTACATCGCTCAGTCTTATGACTTCCCAACACCTTTCAGGAAAAAAAAAAAAAAAAAATCTCTCCAAATCCTGCTAGTTGCACCGTAGCTGCGATGCTGCAGAGCGTTGCTGAATTGATTTGCATGGCTTCATTATACATCAATAGATGCAAGCAATTGAGATTTGCAATTGCATGACCAGCTTGGGCACAATGCAGCCTCTTCCAGTGCTATTAGATGTCTGGTTATTAACATGGTTATTGAATGGCTTTCTAATTCATTGTACGTAGAGGAGGCACATCATATTGTCGCGCGAGGTCTTTGTAGTGTGATAGTCATTGTGTGGCATTTCCAGTGTGCTATTTTGTGTATTTGTTGATTTGAATTCGTCCTTAGTTACAGCACAAGCCAGATTAGAACACGGGGGATGCTGATTTATTTGGAGAGCACAACACTTCTTATTACCTGTCAGAGGCTGGACCACTCTGCTGCTGTTCCACTTCTTTCACAGTGTATCCATGGATGCAAGCGACAAACAGTTATTTTTTTTTTTGGCTGCAATGCTGAGCTGCCTCTTTAATTACTTCATTGCCTTAAAGAAAAAACATTTAAAAACAGTATATAGTGTCAGATGATTAATGTCCTCGGTAAGGAGCTATGTAATAAGCAGAATAATGTATAGGGAGCCATTCATTATTGCATTTGGCCTTGGGGCTTACTTTCAGTAATGACCAGCTCACTGTAAGTGTGCCTTACTTGGCAACCTGTAGCAGATCAGAGACTTGTGTTGTTGTTGCTGCCAGTGATAAGCTCGGTCTCAAATCATTAGTGCTCGTTTCAGTTGGCTGTGAACGTAAGGTAACATTACTCGTTGACATTTGTCTTATTGATGCTATTGACGTTTGACTGATGTCCAGATCATTTTGCCGTGATCTCCGACAGATTAGTCTCGGCGCATCGCATGATGTTCATGTCATTCAAAAACCAGGCGAGAAAATGGTGCATCGCAGCACAAAGCAACAACAAACAAAAGACACTCAGCTGGGACACATCTCCAACATCACAGCTCCAGATCTGCCTCAGACCTTCCCCTCCTGATATTTTGCTTTCTTTTAATCATCATATATGGCTCGGTGTTGCTGCAGCCTCGCAAAGAAGAATAGAAGTGATGCAGTTTCAGCCCAGCCATGCTAACTGCCCTCAGCGACTGTGCTCCCTGCTCACACTGGGAATATGTGAACTTCCTGTCTATAAAACATAACAGCATAGCCATTATATTCATGACAGCACAGTCATTATTGGAATGACAGCTTTCCCGCTACCCATTGTTGCCATTACAGCTGAGAAATTGATGGTTTGCAGTGTCTGTGGTGGGCAGTAGGTGGAAACCTGTCAGAACAGACTGGAGGTGGACTGAACACCAGGATTAAAACAGCTCATAAAAGAAGTTCTGTTGATTTTGACAGAAAGCACCTATACTCACTATTGACTCATATTGTTAATTGTAAGGTAAGTCATTCCAAGAAACCCACTGTGTTATTTTCAGTGCCATAGTGGTAAAACACCGCTGATTAATCAGATGCACGAATGCTAATTGGCGCTATTCGGTAGCAAAATAGAACATTTATGAGCGTGTGTTAGTTGTAAAAGGGAGTGTTTGTCAAGAAACAGACCTATATTTATCTGGTGGAGCGCGTTAAGTCTTGAAATCTTGCAGGTAACAAATCCGGAAGTGTTTATGAGAAAGCTGTTGCTCCGTCGTTGCTTTCATATCTTATAATCATGACAAGTGGAAAACTCTAGTTTTCCCAGCAACTTCTCAGCCTCTCTTAGAGATGCAATTTCTGCAAAAATGTCCGTAGGCATACACGAGTTTTTTTTCCAGGAATTTGTCACATTTAAATTGCATTTTGCACCCATTGTTTTTTTTGCCGTTTTAATGAAAGCGGTTCTTGAGCCATGTGCCATTTGCAGCGGCAGGAACACAAACACAGTCCCTCTCTCTTCTCCGCTGAAAGCATTTTAGAGGGCAGGAAGGGAAGGAAAGGAGGCGAAGGGAGGGCTTTCTGGAACCAGTGCGGCCCTCGGTGTCGGTACCCTTGCCACAGGCCTGCGCAGAGCTGGACAGCTTCTATCTTTGGCTATGACCACAAATTAATTAGTTGTACATTTGCAGGGTAAACAGCACGTTGAACTACTGCTGACAAAACTGAGGTTCATTGGATCCGTGTGTTAGTCAGCTGGCCGGGAGACAAGAGAACGGCAGCTCGTGATAGGATGTGCCTCCACCTCCGACGAACCGAGCCGCCGCTGCATCTTCGTATTCCAGCCGTAGCTCCGTCTCCACTCTCAGCATTCATCTTTCGTGTTGTAAATTCTTTCGTTTTGACGATAAATACCCATTAACTTAATTTACATGTAAATTAAGGCATCGCCTCGTCTTTTTTGTGTGACTTTCTGAGCAGCCATTAGTGTATTTCATTGGAGAAGAGTTGGCAACACTGTCTTTTGTGGATTTATCCAGACATTTATTGTAAACTTCCTGCCATCCTGTGCAGCAGACGCCTGAGTTTTATGAGTGCTGTTTATTTGGCAGAGCAGGAATGGCGATATCAGCACATGCACTCCAAACCGATATCCTTCCAAGGCAAATAAAATATAAAAGGACATGAAAACATTTCCAATTGTTCCCTAATTGGTGTTGATTGTTGTAATGTTTGATTGCAAATTAGCATGAAATATGATTCACTAATAAATCAATATTAAGCAACAGAAAGTGATGAATATTGCGTTAGCAGAGTTTAGCCTTCGCTGTGTGGCTAATAGCAGGTTTGATGTGAGACTTTTGTGAACGTATGGCGGCGGGGTTACCGTCATAGCTCCAAAGGTGGACAAACTGTAGAGACGGAAGCACATGTTTAGGCCTGTTTTGTGTCATGTGTTGTCGGCTGACACGGTTTCCCCAGTTTGGACTGATCTGGTTAGTCTCATGTGGAGACTGATGGTGACGTTGGAGTGGAGCGTTCATTCATATTGGATTTTCCATTCAGGTGTTGCGATCAGTACTGTGGCTGAGTGATGGGAGTTAGTGATGAAGAAAGTCATTTTCCTTTATTTTGATGGTCACAGACCCCTGATTTCATCCCCTGTTGCCATGTGTTTTCCCATCACCTTTTGTCATGTGTTTTCTCACCTCCTGTCACAGACCCCCGATTCCACCCCCTGTTGTTCATTGTCCCCTCACCTCCTGTCATTTGATTAGCAAATGTATGCTATCAGAACCCCGACTCCACCACCCGTCTGGTCACCAGACTCCGATTTCATCACCTGTGGTTCATTGTCCCCCCCTTACCTCCGGTCATTTGATTAGCAACTGTATGTTAATTTGCTTCTATTCACTTCTGTATTTACATACAGGCCCCCCTTACCCTCTGACTGACCCTATAAATGTGTAGAGATGTTCAGGGTCGGTCCACCTTCACAGACTCATGCTCTGTGTTGGTGAGCCCACCGTATATCAGAATACTAATAAACACCAACTACAGCAAACTTCACATGAGGACGACAAGTAAAATTTCTTCAACATTAGCTGGACTAGTAATTTCCAACCTCGTTTATCAGGGGGTTACATTGGGTCCATCTGGCTGGGAGGAATGTGGAAAGCCTGTGAAGTAGCTCGTTTAAGCTAAATAATGGCTGTAATTTAGTTTCGCGATACCTGAGACTGAAACACCTGATAACACAGAATAGCAAATAAATACATAGTAATATGCTTGAAAATGATTTGAAAAAAAATGGATAAAGGTTTGATTAAAAAGCTAAACGGCAACATGGTTGTCATTTTAGCTAGCATAAAACGGCAACAAATAGTGTTAGGTTTGCATTTTAGCAAAACATAATAGGTTAAAAGAAAAGCTAAGTTATTAGCCTAAAGCGACGACTATGTTTTTGAAATGTTTAGCTAAAGGTAGTAGTTAAATGTTCAAATAGATAGCTAAATGGATTAGTTATGTGGTTGTCATTTTAGCTAGCATAAAACAGCAACAAATAGCGTTTGGTTTGTATTTTAGCAAAATGTAGTAGGTTAAAAGAAAAGCAAAGTTATTAGCCTAAAGCGACAGCTATGTTGTTGAAATGTTTGTCTAAAAATAGTAGTTAAATGTTCAAATAGATAGCTAAATGGACTAGCTATGTGGTTGTCATTTTAGCTAGCATAAAACAGCAACAAATAGCGTTTGGTTTGCATTTTAACATAAAACATAGTAGGTTAAAAGAAAAGCTAAGTTATTAGCCTAAAGCGACGGCTATGTTGTTGAAATATTTAGCTAAAAATAGTAGTTAAATGTTCAGATAGATAGCTAAATGGATTAGCTATGTGGTTGCCATTTTAGCTAGCATAAAACAGTAAACCAACAATAATGATTTCACAGTTGAAATTGGTGGCGAACTCTTGTGAAACCAACGTGGAAGTGGTTTAAAGCTGCATTTTTTTTGTATCAGTCAGCAGGGAGCGACTCCTCTGATTTGAATCTCCAACTTATTACCTCAGTAAAGATTTTCATAATGAAGTTATGGTTTCAATCTGTAGTTTCAAGGCTTTTCGAACACAGCGTGGTGTTCATATTCGAAGTTGTGGTCCCATGTAGAGGGAATAAGGAGGCGTCCACTGCAGGAGCTGGGAACAGGCTTGAGGTGGTGCTCATGTTTACAGGAATGGCCTCGTCGTCTGTTTCCACTGTGTGTGGGATCAAACAGCTTGATGCCGACGTCAAGTCCAAGTGCACAAAAGCAATGACAAATAGAAAGCTGCCCGATGTAACTTCAGTTCGATGAGCAGAAATAGAATCATGAAGGTTTCATACATTGGTTTATAAGGTGAATTTTACGTTGTAAAGGACAATGGCAGAGAGGAGATCGAGGAAGTTGAGATGACAGAACAAATGGGACTCATTCTGTTTGAGTCTTCAATCAGTGTTGAAACCTGCAAAGCAGGTTTTCAGGGTCGCTCAGAAGTACCTGCCACACACTGGGTTCTTTTTTCTCCCTGAAAACATCCTGAAAAGAGGTTTTATAGGGACTGTCCTTGCAGTTGGAACAAGCTTAACGGTTCTAAAAAAGCAAGCAAGTTCCTGCAGTGGAAACCAGCCGATAGATGGATGGATGGATAGATAGATAGATGATGGATGGATGGATAGATGGATGGATAGATGGATAGATGGATAGATAGATAGATAGATGGATAGATACTTTATTAATCGGTTGGGGAAATTTGGGTATCCAGTAGCTCATGACTAAAATATAAAATCAGAATGAAACATTACAAATTAAAAACATTAAAAATTATATATTAATTATCGATATAAAATGTATAATTAGATGTAATTTTAGCTTTATTTGATAAAGCAAGATATGATTTAAGGCGGGGCTACTTGTGATTGACAGGCTGCTACCACGTCACTGGGTTCTCAGTCAGATCCGTCCTTCGCTGATGTTATCTGGTTTCAGAAAACTTTTACATTTCAGACCTGCGACTTAGAAACACTCGGCCACAAACAAAAAGGTGATGTCACTGCGTTTATCTTTCATAAACAGTCTGAGGTTGAAATACGACACATAACTAATGAACGGATGGTTAAACTAGTTACCTAATGGCGACGTGGTTGAAACAATTAGCTGAATGCTGCAGATTAATGGCTGATATGACCTCATCCACATTGATGGTCATAAACAGATAAACGAGCAGATTTTGGTGACGATGGGCGGTGCAGATAAAGGAGCTGTGGGATCTCACAGAACAACAGACACTGAGCCCATCACACCACAGGCTCTGGCAAATAAGTAAAAGATGTGTTTTGGTTTCAGCTCGCATTCTGAAACTGAACGTAAGCCAGTGCAGATGCAAAAAAAAAAAAGAGAAATCAACAATTTAATGATATCGCTAAAAAGACAAGACAGGAACTCCTCTCCCTCCCCCCGCCATGCCTCGGACCGGTCTGACTGTGTGTGCAGTGCATATCTTTTCATGATTACATCAGCTGTGATGCTGATATAACCACTTACTGTGGTTTGAGGCTAAAGAAACACAGCTTCCTGCATTAATTTTGTCTATTTGAGTATTTTGTATGTCTCCCATTTTGACAGATGATAAAAAAAAAACCCAGTGATGTCTCAGTCTTTCAAAAAAAAAACACAAAGCCGGTTTAATGCTGAGCGTTTCAGAAATGGCGTGACTTGGGCCGTTGCATGCAGAGTGACCGGTTCATCCACTGATGAAAGCTCGGCGCAGATGAAAGCTGTGTGAGGATGTGGGGTCATCACTGCACCGACACCGTCCCAATATCTGGCATCACTCTTTTTTTTTTTGTCCTAAGTGATATCCTAGAGTCCCTGAATTGAATGTCGAATAACAATAGTTGTGGCAAGAGACTTGAATAGCTTGAAGCTGCTTGTGAGAGCGAACTGAGCTGGAATAAAATCACAATTTGTCCGTCTCAAAAGAGCCTCTGTTACTCTGCAGCGAGCAGGAATATTTCCTCCTTCATACATTACATTTGCTGTGTTGAGACAGTTAAAAAACTCTATCAGTCTTCATTTTAGTAACAGGTTCTGAGGAAGATGTAGGGTTGATAAAGAAAGAAAAAAACTTAAACAAAATGCAGCACACGGCATAATTATGGTGCATGAAAATAGAGTTTACGGCAGCACAATAACGCTTCTTTGACATGTGCACACTGTTCCTGTTACTCCAATAAATCATATTGTGCAACAAAGGAAACGAACGGCTGCAATTTGAAGCCTAAGGTGAAGCCCACATGTTGATAATCATCATTTGCATGAATGATTTTCAAAATCGCAATTTATTTAAAAACAGACATTTAGAGAGCCGAGACCTTTCGAATCTAAATGCAAAACAGCAGTTAATGGCGTTTCTCTTTAATACACCGGAGCTCCAAATGAGACATGAAAGACGGACCCAAAAGTGTTGACATTTGTCCACATTAAAGCGATTAAATCCAGCAGAAGTCACCGAACGTAATGAGTTACCTTCATGTATCCTGAAATCAAAGGAATTAGAGACTTATAAAAACGCCTAAGTGTGCATGTTTAGTCTTGTTTGTTGGTAACTGAGCTGGATCTGATGCTCGCTGGCAAAATATATACGGACGAAAACTGTCAGAACCACCCAAGCTTTAGCGCGCTGCTCGGTTGTTAGCCATCGTATGGGCCACACGCATTAAATATTAACATTTCCCATGAGGCGGAATATGAGCAAGTTGTATCTGCATGTGTCACGGCCAGTCGTGTAACATGAAAGGCTTCAAGAATTCTAATCTATAAATCTCCTGCAGCAGAGCAGAGCGACTCGAACCCAATGTGTGCTGATATACAGTATTTTCATAAAGCACACATGCAGCTTTTTTTTACAGTAACTAAGCCGAAATTCTCTCGACTGCGGGTTGATTGATGGTCTCAAAGTCAAGAGAGAGGAGTGAGGACATCAAATTTAGTGCAGTGTGTTGTCGGTTGCGGCGGGCTCCATTAGGGGCTAAACAACACTCTTCATTTATCATTCTGGAGCAGAAAACGAGCTTTTCTGTTTTAAAAAAAACGCTTCATTTTTCTGCCGTTTACTGGTAATTGTAGTTTTGCTTGCGGTTGTGATCGTAATGGGGCACTTCATTTGCTCCCATTCCTCATAACCGTACGTACGAACGAGGCATCGAGAGGAGACCTTTCACATCGCATTCTTGACTCGCGTTGATGAATTTGTATTTTCATCACCTTTCGGGAAGCTGTTTGTCATTGCTTGCATAATTAACCGGAGCATGCGCCTGCTTAATTAGAGCGGGAGAGAAAAAAAAAATCTGAACCCAAAAGGATGACTGTTTTTGTTCCGGATAAAATAAGCCTTTTTTTTTTTGTTCCTCATGAGGAGCTTCTCTTTCTACAGAGGGGCTTTATTTTCCCCACCAGTCTGCGCTAATTAGTTGGAGGAGTATCGTAACGAACGCTGCAACAGGCTGTGGGTAAAATGTGCAGTCCTCTGCAAACAAAGCAATTCAAAGTATGCATAAAATATCCCGTCGCTGTATACGGTTAATGTCATGGGAAACCCTGGAGTGCACTCATTTGGACTAATGCGTTAGGAATCACCACGCCGCGGCCTGCATATTTAGCAACTTTGCAATCAACATGAAAAATGGTTATAGTCATATTATTTCCCTTCCATTTTCCTTTCAGCATTGTTTTCTCCTTTTTTTCCCCCCTCCTCGCTCTCTGATGTCGACCTCTCTTCTTTCGAGCTGCCATGTTTTTTTGTTATCATCAGAGAGACAAATGAGAAACAAGAGAGAAAGAAAGCCTCGGGGCTCGTGTCCTCACATCATCACCACTCCCTTTATCTCCCCCCCTCCGCTCTCCTTCTCTATCCTCCATCTTTCCGTCTTCCTGAGTGACAGCTGGCAGCCAGTAGGGTACAGTGGGCATGCCAACCCAAGTGCAGATATTTGCCAACTGACTTGAGAAAATACACATTTGAACGTGACTGACTCATGCGTGCTGTATCTCCTATTGCTGCTCTTTTTTTAAAAAAGGAAAGAGCTCAAACACATGCAGCACACATTACACTCCCTGCTGCCCACAGAGCTTTGTGGTCATTAAAACATGCGAACAGTACGTTCGCAGAAGGCCTGTAAATGAACCCGGTGGGACGGTCTGGAGGCAGAGGCCACACAGGCAGCTGCCATAAAATCTACCATTAAAAGGCAGCAGCATGTGGAGGAGAATTGATTAGAAAGGGGGGGAAAAAAAAAACAATTACATGTGGACTGATTTCAGTTTGGGATTTATGTTTTTAGAAATAGATAAATGTACATTCTGAAATCCACCCGCCCCATCTGTGACGACTGCATGTTAATTCAACTGGAACAATAATTGGACTCTCTGTATAGCTTCACATGTATAAATATTGAGCCGGATGCTGAGATGAGTCTTATACGTAGCCGCTCAGCACGCGACACGCCGGGCGATGAGTGATGTTGAAAACAGGAGGATTACTCTTTGATAATTTTCAAGAATTCCCCAATAGCAAGACGGCTTTCTTCTCACTCCTTCACCCCACCAAATGGGAATTGACATTTGGGTCGGGGTTCTCCGGGTGATGCAGAGCGACCAGCAGTTCTGAGAATCCGAGATGTGATTAGTGTTTCATCGGGGGGTCTGATTGCTGAATTTTACAGCAATCTATGGAGGTGCAGAGGTCAGCGATTGCAAAAAAAGAAAGAAAATTGCAGGACACAAGATTACACAAAACATACATAGAGAGCAAAAAATAAGACCGTACAAGAGATGGCATTTCCACACCAGCATGTACACACAGCGGATATCTATGTGTAATCTGGGATTATTGTTGCACAGAAGGAAGACAGGTCCGGCTCTTCATGTGAGGCAGAAGTACACAAAATGCATGAAAATAAAAAAAAAAAAACGACAGACAAAACACGAGGCTTGAGGGATAAAGCAACACAGGCGGTAATGAAAAATCAGGGATACAGAGATTTGTTGTTTTGCTTTGATGAAGGAGACAGACAGAGATAGAGAGTCTGAGACCCAAACAACGGCAACAGTAATCTGCTGGAAGCAACAGACAGTTCACGGACGTTTCTGCAGAAATCTGATGTCCGGGCTCTCGCTATTAGCACCAGTTCAACACCCGGCATCGTAACGCTGATTACTACAATAACAGCTCAGACATTTGTGTGATTACCTCAACAAACAGGGTAGCCATCAGAGAGCCGGCACACTACAGATGACATTATGTGCCTTTTCATTGCGCCGGAAAGCTGATGAAAAAAAGCTGCTTTATGACGCATAAAGGGAGGCTGGTGGTGCTCGGCGGCACAGAGCGGGGAGAGAACAGGGTTGCTTCTTTCAGTGGCCGCGATTTTATTAGAAGTGCAATGAAACGCCAATCGATATATTAGTCGATTGTCGTTGAAATTAATCAGCAGCAATCGGACAAACAGCGTAGATAAGGCAAAAAAAATAGCAGCAGTGGCTTTCTCTTATCGTGGACTGATTGTCAGACAAATTAAGATTCAAAGAAATTACATTTGATAGGCTGAGCGAGTAATCTCATCTAATTGAGGATTAATTTGGAGAGGTATCGATAATGAAAGTCTTCTTGTGATTGTTGCCCTCCTGTTTTGTCCACTATTTTACCTTTCAGAGATGTTTTGTCCTCTTGCTGTTGGTTAGAAGAAATTCCATTAGAAATATTTGCGACGTCCAGCTGGCAGACGCGGTTTATTTTGCAGCGAAAGCAACGAGGAGGGTTGGGTCGGTGTGCACCACAGGGCCTGCACTGGGCGAGCTGATGCTGCTCCACCCTCAAGTCATTTAAGTCACACTTAGGTTTCAGTGGTCATTGGAATTCCTTTTTACGAGCCCACTGATCAATCAGTCCCGTAATTCAATCCCCCGGTCAATCATGTTTAAATGAATAATTCACAAACCATCGCAGAAAGCCCGGTGAACCGGCTCACAAGCAGGGCGCTGCCCTTTAGCTGCAAGGAGACCCGAGTGGAACCCGTCCAAAAGACAACTCGATAAGATGAAAATGCATCAAAGTAATGTGAACATTTGTGTATCGCTGCGCGGCGCTCAGACAGTCTGTGGGCAAAACCATCATCTGTTCATCATGGCCGCGTATCGGTGCGATTTGAAACCCCGATCTACTGGTACGTATGACAAATTAAAAAATGGATGAGAAGCTAATTACAGTCATAAATTCTCGGTATTCTAAAGCCGCAGGAGTAAACGCTGCCTCCTCTCTCTGCGCTCGTCTTCTGTTGCCTCTCTGCTGCCGTCCGCCATTAAGGCAAAGCAAAGTTCCTCTTCTTAACTGCCATCGGTGTGCACAAGGGCTCGATTACTGTGAGCGTTTCAGGGCCTCGAATTATTGTTATTAATAAATTACATCTATATATAAGGTAAAAATGCAAATCTTTCCAAATTGAGACTGCAGAGAGAGGCGACTAGATCGGAGCCAAAGTCGCAGATTTTTAAATCAACCTGTTTTTGCAGAAATTGGTGCAAAAAAAGAAGAAGAATGTTGATTTTCTGATTGGCTAATCGGCCGAACCGATAATCTTTTGACCCCCAGAGAGCAAAGAGAACAATTTGCTGTTCTTTCTAATCCCTTTTCATTACATAGAAATTTTAAATCAATAAATAAAATCAATCAGCTTCTTGCCATGACTGATGGAGTCCAACGTGGGCGAAGGTCTTTAATAGAAAAACGTCAAATACTTCTTTGCACTTATCAGGATTTAGACACGTTTACGTCTGGGGTTTTTAGCATGAAGGCTTATTCTGTACATTATCACATACTGTTGTTTTGCTTGTAGCACAGAAATACATCAGATGCAGTTTCCAGGGCCTTTAAGATTCAGTTAGAACAGGAGGGTAATTAAACCACAAGTATAATTTTGTATAAGAAGCATGATGCTCAACCCTGAACTGTAATGTGGGCGTGCAGCAGCAGCAGCATGAGCTTGTGTTATATATTAGCCTGGATGCAGCTCCTGGGATCAGAGTCAAACTTGACCAATTAACACGACACATGATGCAAACACAATAAACCTGACGTGCATTACATAAAGCCACCGGTTTTTGCAGTTTTCTAAAGCGAAAACTCCTGCTCCCAGCTTTGTTTTTCTAGTCGCTTTACTGCTTCTGATTAATGCTTCCCGTTTAATGCCTGCACGCAGTCAGCTCTGGTAATTGCGATGATAAAGCAGCAAAAAAAAACACATGCATAATTCTAAACTTTGCATCTTGCACGAGACCGGAGCGCATGAACAATCAGAGCCCGTTGCACCGCCCACACCGGGTCAGATTACAGCGACGCAGCCCGGCGGTGTGGACGCCCTGTCAGGGTGCAATAACCGCCAGCCCACACAGACGGGGCCCAGATGGACAGGTTTACTGTTTCTGATTTCCTTCCCTCCTCCTGCCACGGAGCAGTCCTCTCCCCGCGCTTCAGGCTTTTGTGCTTTTGTGAAATGAAGTGCGATGATCAATTGCGCTGAAAATTTCTCAGAAGGTTTAAAATGGAGCTCCGTGGCCCCGGCCTGCCTCCTGAATTTTTTAACTTTCCTCCGTGCGGGAAAGACAAATGGCTGCCCTTTATGGAACTGCCTTAAGCAGTTTGACTGTTAATACTGTAGGTGTTTAATATTACAGAAGAGAGATGTTAAATATACAAAAACATTACAGTATGTTTAATAATTTACGAGCTTTTTAGAAAATTGCATCATGCCTTTTTTATGCACGTGTCAAGTTTTTTTTTTCTGCTGTTTTCACTCATAAAACGGGAGCTTTTGACCCCTCTGGGAGCCATGTGTATTTTTACAGTGTCACAATGTTCACTGTCAGAGTCACAATCAGTCATATGGCCGTGGATCTCTGCCAGCGCGCACACTTTCTGACAATAAAGGAATGAATTGCAAATAAAAAAAAAAAAAAAATGCCGGGAAAACATAAAATTTCTTGACATTGAGGTTATTGGCTTTGTGACTGGAGAGAAGGTTTATGGCGGAGGGGGGAGCTTTTCAGAGGCCAAAAGGAGACAAAGGAAGCTAATCTCACTTAGAACGGTAAAATCTGCTATATAGCTAATGAAGTATTATACTGTGGTCAATGAGGTAGAGGCACTGCTGCAGAGGGCCTACGCAGTGTGCACGTATATATATGCTTGTGTGCTTTGTTGTTTGAGTGGGGGTTTGTTTGCCAGCAGGTTGCAGCGATAATGCCGCCATCAAGAAGTGAAGTCTTTCAAGGGAGAATGAGCAACGTCAGGATTGTGAGGGGGAGAGAGAGAAAACATTTAGAAGCCGAAATGCTTCCATCGTCTCGCGTACAGTAACAAGACCAGACACGGCAGCACTTTGGGCTAAAATTGCTAATGTTGCATTTGCTTACGATGCCAAGGTCCAGCAGTTCTAACATTTATCGTGTTCTTTTGTTGGTGTGTTACCAGGCTGACGTTTCGCCTTCAGTGCATGCAGCGTGTATGTACAGTTGTCCTCAAATGTATTCATACTTTCCCATTAAAGAAGGAACAAAAACAACTGTCACTGAAATAATTTGAAATTGACAAAAATAATAATAAAATCATGACATTGTTTTTGAATACTGGTTCAAGAGAAATATATATATAAAAAAAGCAAACAAGCATGATGGGACCCGTAAACTAATATTTAGTTGAACAACCCTTTGAGCCAATCACTGCAATCAGGTGTTTTCTGTAACTCTCAATCAGACTTCTGCACCTGTTGACAGCTATTTTGATTTTGGCCCACTGCTCATCAGTTTTTTTGTTTTTTAAAATTATTATTTTCAACCAAAATTCAAAAGCAATGTCTCATTTCACTAAATTGTAATTTAGCAATTTTTTATTTATTATTACTTTTGTCAGTTTCTAGTTTTTTGAGTGGCTGTTGTGGATTTTGCCTTCTCTTTAATGGAAGGGGATGAATAAATTTGAGGAGCACAGCTGAGGTGGAGGTGGAAAATTTGACCAGATAAAAAATGCAAGGGATCCTCAAAGTAATCACAATTCATCGTCATAGAACACGATTGTCTGCAGTGGAAGACATCCCTTGCTAGCATGGTGGAAAATCAAGCAGCAACCTTTGGGCCTGAAAGCCGCAGTTTCTCAAATGGCCACTTGAGGCAGGCTCCAAGAGCAAGTTAGTCTTCATAGATGTTAAAACATCCAACTTTTCAGCTGAGATAAACATGCCGGTTAAAAAAAAACAACAGTTTTGGTCCCTATAGCTCTATAGCAAATGTCCCCCATTCACAACAGCTTTACAAAGGCTGAACTTTTCTATATGTCACCCATTTAAAGTGATGCATGTTTAAGGACGTGGCTGCTTTGAGTGACAAGTGGGTGTTGTTGTGGAAATTTTCTGTGATCTTAATAAGGTCCAGTCGTCCGAGTTGTCTTTGTCTTGTTTTATTCAAAGCTTTGAAGGTACAGGTCATACAGAATGCAAGCAGTCTGCAGGAGAGTCCACATGAGTGCAGGCAGCGTAGTATTCTTACACATGTACAGGCGTGGTCTTCACTCCAATGGTAGTATAACAATCCCATGCTGGAAAACAACAGCTGGGGGTACAGGGTGCACTCATCCACAGACATCAGGCATCAAAAGTCCAAACACATGGGATGCACAACTTCTTCTTCCCATGTACGGCCACTGATCTTTTACCTAGATGTTATGAGAACACATTTTTGGGCCTGTAACCTTTCCACTCAGCTTTAATGAAAGTTAGTGAAACTTGCTTTGACATTCTTCATGCAGATGCAGTATTTTTCCATTACAGTGTCGTCACAGGACAGTCCGTGGTCCAGAGGTGTTGGTCCATTTGTGCTCCACTCACCTCTTTGTTCATTGTTTTGAATTAGCCACAAGTTAGGAAGAGTCAGGTACTACAGAAATAGCCGTGACTAGAGCCTCTACACTCGGCTTTAAAAGCAGAAACCCGACGAGTGAAGGTACAAAGGGCTCGTCTATCGTTAAATACGCTCTATGCTAGAAATCGATTGCGACCCTTTTGATGTTGAGTCGTGAAATCCATCACAATGAACATCAGGCCCTCGTGTTGTTGAGCACGGTAACACCGTCTAAGTACTTTTATTTTTTAAAAAGTCTGCAATTTGTTGCCTCGCCGTATTCAGTCATTTTATATTGACATTGGTTTGCACAGCTACTCCTGTGTTGGGGAAAGTGGACGCAGTGACTCAAAGACTTCATCTTCATGAAGCTTTTCAACATTTTTTCAGCAGGAGTTTCTCGCCCACAGCTATGCTGTTTGTGTTCCCACTTACCGTTCTGGTGGCATTGTTTTTGCCCATTACATGAACTTGTTTTTGCCAAAAGGCTGTAAAAAAACAAATCAGCAGACAAAGTTATTAAGCAGCTACCAGTGAAGTGCTGTGAAGAGCTGGTGGAGACCAAAACAGAGCTACAAGTGGAGGGAATATTAAATTTATATTTGCCAGAAGGCCAGAAATAACTTGAGGTGAATTATAGTGTTCATGTTGCTCTCACAGCTTGTTTCCATCTGCCCTCTAATGCCTACAAGTCCATCATTGCAGGTTTAATTGTTCACTGTGATGGATTCACTCAAGCTGGTCATGTCATGTAAATACAAACCAATTTCTGGAAGGTGAAAAAACATATGTACAATCATTCACACAGTCTGATATGAGTGTGTTATGTATTTATGATGAATTATTTGCATCGACTGTATAAAAGATGGACGTAGCTGCCGTGACGTCACCCGTTGGTTTCTGCACTGAGAACATGAAGCCAGGGTTTTGCTACTTCCTGGTTGACATCTTGGATTTTTGGAGCCAGTGACGCAAAAATCGTGGGAGGGGGGCGGAGCCATAGGAGCAGCGATTGGTCAGACGGATTGAGAGGCGGGCCCTCTCTGCCCGCCCACATGTACCTCCTTCTGCTCACTTCGACTGTCAATCAAGCCAGCCACGCCCCTTGCCCCGCAAAATGTTGATGATTTTTTTAAAATTCAGTTTTGATTTATTTTCAGATTGGTCACCTGGTCTCTGGATTTGACCATGAAAACTAATAAGAAAAAAATCCTGAGCTGTAGGAATGCAGTATTTCATGATCTGTGATCACTTCTTTTCCAATTCCAGTCTATGGGAGCCAGGGCTTTGTGGAGCCAGCAGCTAGTGGACGTAGTGATATTGCAGGTTTTTGACACTTCCAGGTTGGCTTCATTTTTCGGGGCCGGTTGCTACGTCCATCTTTTATACAGTCTATGATTATTTACAATCATTCTGTTTAAGGGAGATGTCAAAACCCTTCAAGGCTCAATGCAAAACGTGAAACGCAACTTATCGGAGTAGTTTTTTTATTCATAGTTCCAACTTAATGGCTCAAATTTCACATATTCAACCATGCTATCTTGTATTGATTGTCCATGTGGAATGTGTTTGCTGCTGACCGTGGGTTAAAACATAAAGATAGAGGAGTGTGCAATATAAATATCTATACAGGTGTAGCATGACTACATTTATGTGTGACTATCATTACGAAGAGCACTGAGCGTGTTTGTGGCTCAACAGAGTAATCATGATGAGGAGAACCTGTATTTAGCTTTTTAAAATGCCACCGACGTCAGACCCAACTCAAGGTTGAGTCGGTCTATAGGTCCCAGTCAAGGGCGTGCGGTTTGACAGATAACGACTATATTTTCCTCTGCAGGAGAGCAAAGTGTCATCAGTCCTAAAAACGTGGCTGCGGCAGTGTGCTGTGGTCAGAGGTCAGGATGAGCGGTTTTCACACATAGAGCTTTTTTTCCCAGAAACATAATGATAGTTATGGAGGCCAGTAGGTTTAATGGTAGAGATAAAACCTGGTTGACCTGCCAGGAGGCATCGGGGCGCGGTGGGGATATGGAATTCTGTGGCTTTAGTCGCTGTAGCTGCTGATTGTGCATCAACAATCTTTAAGAACAAATCAAGCCATCTACGTAAAAACCATTAATAATCAAACTTCTAAAAATGCCACCGTTTCATGTAGAAAATATCAGGTATTGGGGATTTTAATTTAGAATTTAATTAATAAAAATTCACCCCTTTTTTTTTTCTCACACATTTTTTTTGATGATGTGGCTCCCCGGGGCGATGTGAGGATACTCTAGAGGCTTTTTCCATTAAGGATGGAGGAAGCCTCGAGAAAGAGAATGAAACCGTTGCCTCCCGCTCCTCTTCCTGTCGTCTTGATTTCTGCCTCCTCCCGTTCGCCAGCTCCTGTTGTATCGCTTTTATGCTTGATTCTCTTTTCCTATTACCTCCTGTATGGCAGCCCATGGGATATGTCAACATGCAGACCCATTAAATTATTAGACCTCGTTTATTATTAACTCTGTAGCCTACACAACTGGCAGCAACCTTTTAATATTCATACAGCATGACTGTTCCCAACTGATGCTAACAGGACCAGGTGGGATCGTGTTAATGCGTCAGAATGAGACGGGCCGGCACACATTTTTACCTCTTTAATGATTATTTAACTGGGTGCGTACCTGTATGATGCAACCCTGCACAGATGCATTATGTTTCTGCCGCTCTGTGCTGCAGCCCGGTCAGATTGACGCGGCCAGTTGGATCGGCTTGGGCCAGTTCTGTTCTTTTTTTGGTCCGAGCTCGCTGCGGGCAGGAGAGGCTGGAACGCTGTCCGCTCGGCTGAGTGGTCGAGCGAGGACGACCCGTCGCGCAAACAGGGAAGACTTTTCAGAGCAAACATTTTGGAAGGTGAAAGCGTTCAAGTGAACTCCACCTCCTGTGAGCTGCGGGGCCTTCCTCACAACAAAAAAATGACCGACCAGAGCTGCAAAAATGGCGATAGCGTGGTCTTGCAGAGCTGTAAATTTGTCATTAAACAGGTCATCCAGACGTGAGTCATCTGCGAGATTAGTCTTTGTTTTCTACATGCCCTCTGTCCCTCTCTATTCTTATCCTGCCTAATTTCCTCTCCGTCTCACACGTTTTTTTTTTTTTTTTTTTCCTCCCCCCTCAGCTTGTTGACCTTGTCCCTTATTCCACCTTGTTCGATTGTGAGATAGCCCACAATGTATGTGTGACTGTGTGTGTGTGTGTGTGAAGGGACAAAGGGGAAACAGAGGTGGGATGGAGAGAGCAGTGGAGAGAGAGAGAGAGAGGGAGCAGTGAGGTGTCCAGCACTTAAATTGCCTGTTTATTTCCAGTCATTGCATCAATTACACTGATACAGCTCACAAACGAGCGCACCGAGTGTGTTTGTGTGTACGTGGGAGATGGCAGGGAGGGGTGGTGGAATAGAGAAACAATTAAGAATGATAGATATGGAATTTTTTTATGCTGTAGTTTGCAGTTTCTGGCTTCCAGCGAGTCACAGAAAACACACAGAAAGCAGAATTTATTTTTTTCTTCTTCTTCTGTTACCAGGCAGGGAAGAAAAAAAACAAACTGGATCCGTTTGACAATCAGTGAATTCATGCATAAAGAGCAAACGTCTGATTGTGTGTGTGTGGTGAGGGGTGCATGGGTGTGTCTGTGGGGTCGGCCAGTGGCTGCCCTCAGATCAGGAGTGTGATGGTGGGCCCTCTGGGGGAAAGAGGGGCGTGTCCGTGACAGGCTGCAGTGATTAGTGGAGCTCAGCGGGCAGAATATATCAGACTCAGCCGAGGCCATGAACCATTTCAGCCTGCAACTCTGCAATTTGTCTCCCACTTCGCGTCGTATAACAGCGGCTTCAATGCGGCCGGCGTGTGCAGGTTTTTGCAACGCGGCGCGGTCGTCTTACCTTGCGCGTTTCTTATTATGTCTCCCGCGGAGGGGCCGCATCTGAATTGATGAGATGCGAGCAAATCACGTTGGCATGACAAGGCCTTTCTAAAAGAGGTGGCTGTAATGCAGTCAATACAATGCGCCATGATTACAGGCTTCTTAAATTATTCTGAAACTAAATGCACGTTTCATTCGAAGCTTGTCAAGAGCAAGAACACTTCAGGGGGAATCTGTCCTCTGCAGAGACGATATTAAATACTGAAACAAACAGTTAATCAGGGAGTTGACAGAAGGGATATCTTTGTAAACTACATGTTTTTTGGGACTTGGACTATTTAAAAAATGACAGCTACAAACTCTGGAACAACAGCCCTCATTAGCCTTTGCACTGAAGTTTCCCTCTTATCTAACTTTCAGACGCACGTTTTGTGCTGCACCTGCGCTTGTTGAATGAGCGACCAGACGTTTAAAAAGTAGGCTGCTGGTGTTGGTTTGTAGGCTGCGTCATATTAATAAGCATGTAAATGTTCCTACAGATGTTAGATTCTTATGCTGTTTTAAATGTAGTATATAAATAACGGTGACTTGACCTGGTGTGCTCCTTACTCTTCAACAGGATTACTTCAACAGAAGTTACTTAAAAAACAATCAGTAATAGTAGTAATCAGTTACTTTATAGAAGTAATGTTATCATTTTTCTGATTGCTAATTCAGTGAAGTTCATTTTACATTTAAGTTTCCTTTAAGCCATCGGTACCCAACCACTGGGCCACGGACCGGTACTGGGCCCACAGAAATTTAAAAAAAACAAGTTTTATTGGTTTATTTTTATTTCCAGTCTGCAGGGTGTTTTATTTTGAAAAATGACAAGCTCGTCTTCCCGTCGCATCCGTCTGTGCTTGTTTCTCCCACTTGACTGTCAGTTTTCATCTGTTAAACGAAGTCGTCGCCGAAATAAATAAAAAAACAAACATCTCAGCTTCTTTGGAAAGTGGGAGAGACTCGATACTGAGACGGAAGAAAAAGTAAACACATATTTAGCAAGTCCATCCATCATCTCTACACCTTAATCCTCACTATGGAGGGCTGGAGTCTATCCCAGCTGACTCAGGGTGAAGGCAGGTTCACCTGGACAGGTAACCAGTCTATCACAGGGCTACACTTAGAGACAGA
>NW_007578161.1:117520-123226 GCF_000690725.1 Stegastes partitus | reverse complement strand
AAAAACATTTTTACACCTGCTTGAGGTGTTTGTTTTTATTTTATTTTATTTTTTTAATAATGGGGGGATGGCGCCCTTTCTTGTTTGACATTTAATAAAGCCTGTAGTGAACATTTAGCTCACATGACTGATCAGCTGTTTCTGTTGATTTTATTGTCTTCATCTCATGGCCAACTCGCACGAGAGGCAACCTTCTCGATAGAAAACAACTGCTGTAGGTGCTAGCTATGTGTGGCGACTGTCTGCCACAGGTGGCAGCGTAGCTTGGTGTGGTAGGGGAAGTTTATTTAGTGCACAGGTGTTAAGAGCCAGGTAATCACGCATGGCATCGCTGTCACAGCTTGCAGGCTCATCATCACCTCAACCATCGTCTACCATCATGTTTTCATTTTTGCAAACCCAAGTTGAATTAAATGGGAACATCACCTGACAGCAGATATGGCCTGGACATTCATTCCCCTGATTGTCACTACAACTGCTAAAGACCTTGGTGCTTTTTTCTGCCGTAGTTTGCTCTTTGTTTATTCTCCTTTTTGTGGCAGTTGGCAAACAAGCAGTTTTGTTTCTGACGTCATGAACTGCTCCTAGCTATCGTTCTGTTATGGGTTATAGCATAGACTGTATAAAAGATGGACGTAGCAACCGGCCCCGAAAAATGAAGCCAACCCGGAAGTGTCAAAAACCTGCATTATCACTACGTCCACTAGCTGCTGGCTCCAAAAAGCCCTGGCTCCCATAGACAGCCAGGAAGTAGCAAAACCCTGGCTTCATTTTCTCAGTGCAGAAACCAACGGGTGACGTCACGGCAGCTACGTCCATCTTTTATACAGTCTATTGGTTATAGGCTGACATGGATGTACCAACGTCGTGGTCGTCAAATTCCTCGAAAAGAGGTGGTTCATATTGTTTCCCATAGTGAGGGAGATTTTGAGGAGTAAACCATGTGACATGTGCCGGCTTATACCCGCGGTCTACATCTGCCGAGTCAGACTAGTTCCCTCCAAAGCAGTTACAGGAAACAAGTCCAATCTTCTTTACATTTTTTCCCGACATCAGTTCACTTATAATCCCCACTCACACGGAAACATTATCACATTGTCATTTGATATATTTATGAGATCAAAATATTGCTTTAATCCATCACCTTGGCCTCGTCACATCACAAAACAAAGACAACTGAGAAATGAAGTTTTTTTTCTTCTATAAATAATTATTACAATCCCCACTGTTGAGGAAGGCATTAGGTCCCCCCGCATGAGAAATGTCAAAGTAAATCCACGTATTAGGAGAAACTACTTTTAATCAGCCGCCGAACAGCCAATCATACTGGCCCGGCTCATTACTGTCAAACGCAGAGAGCATGAAAAACATGGATGGCAGATTTAGTGGCCTGCTTCTGTCCCTCTGGGAAGCATACACAGTTTTTATGGTAAGGGAAACAATTCATCACGGGGCAATTCATCAGTGGATAACTTTTAATTAATGTCCAAACGCGCGGACCTTTAAAACGCCAACCTCAGCTCGAGTGTCCGCTCTGTTTGCGTCCAGTCTCCCAACATCCACACCTCGTCTTCTCTTTGTCCGTGAAGTGTGATCGCTCTATTTACTCATCTGCTTTCGCTACCCCACTCTATTTCACAGCTTCTCTTTTTCCTCTCCACTCTATATTCCCTCCATGTTTACATTAGTTTCACTGGCGAGTTCAGACCCTGCCAGTGTTTGTGTTTTTTGTTTTTTTGTGTGAATGCTGCCCCCTATTTCCAGCATTTTATCGTCTTAATATCTCTCCCCCCCCGACCAGCTCATTTATCGTTTTCCTTCCCCACCCTCTTGGCTCCCTCTTCTCCCCTCTCCTCGGCCCTGAATTAGCAGCATCAAGGCTGAGAATTAAAAGAAATGGCCGATCAGAGAGCGCAGTGGAAGGAGAAACTATTGGAAAGGCTCAAAATGGAGTCGACGCGAGCAAATTAGGCAGTCGTAGCGGGCCTTGATGTAGAAAAGTCCACATAATAAGGTAAAAAAAAAAAAAAGGAGTCCGACAGATTGATTCTGAATGAAATTAAAGAGGACGAGGGGGAGAATGAGATAGAGTAAATTGAGCATTACATACTGCATTACAGTGTCTCTTAATTAACCGTGTAAAAGCTTTCTTATTAGGACTGATGCACTCCTCAGTTAACGAGGGAAGAGAGAATGCTCTTTCGGGTTGTCATTGAGACGGGCCTCGGAGGGAGAAGTGAAACAGCAAAGCGCTGAATGATGAGAAGGAGCGAGAACAACTCCGGGACGACGATAAAGAAACGTCCGAGCCAACTGTTCGCGTGAAATTATCTCACTTAGCGCGTTTCGTCTCAATTATTTGTCGTCTTTGTCGTCCCGGTCCACGCCGCTCTCCACCGCCGTCCCTGCCCAGTGAATACACATTATGTGCAGCCGCGTTGAAAGTCTGATCACATCGCAGGCTATCTGTGTGAGAGCGGTGTGTGTGTGTGAGAGCAGTGTGTGTGTGTGTGTGTGTGTGTGTGTGTGTGTGTGTGTGTGTGTCGGATCACTTCAGCTTCAGGTTCTGCACCTATACTGTCTATCACGCTTGAACCAGTGCGAAGTAGAAGCAATTTAAAACACATACACGGGCTCATTTGAATCTTTTATTTGCAGCCACGTGAGGGAGTAGCTTAAGGATGCGTGATAGCGACGGACATAAAAACCTGGACGTGGGCGCCGATTTGCGGGCGAAATGAAATCGTTACGTGACAGGTCATCAGAAGTTCTCAAAGCATGAAATGAGATTGACATTCGTTCATTTGCTTTTATTTTCTAAAGAATGCCGGGAATATCTGTATTGATCTGATGTCTGTTTATTAAAGAGCAAATTAAATTACTGAGTTTACACCTTGGTAGGATCATTTGAAAGTGATGTGCGATTTTATACGCTTAATTCAGGACAGAAAGCAGTGCCCTTAAACTTTCACATTGTGTCACATCATAAAGGACTTGTGCAGCAGAGTACAGCAGTATGCAGTGGTGTCTTTTTTTTTTTACTCGCTGTGGTTGACAGTTTTTATGTTTGTGCTAGCTATTTCCTCCTACTCCCGGCCTTTATGCTAAGCTAAGCTGCATATCCTGCCTACTTAATGCAAAGACATGACATATACTGATGTTTTCCCCCCACTCGGAAACAGCTAATAAATACACTGCTGAGAATTAGCGGAGAAAGTTAATATCAGTCAGAATGGTGAGCTTAGCTTCACATTAAAGAAACAGTTAACCAGGCTTAGAGCTAAAAATGTGTCCCAGCATCGAAGTTCTCAGAAGTTTGATTTGTGTAATTATGGATAAAGAAAACCAGCTATAATATGCTAACTAGTGAGCTTTAGGGATGCCCGGAGGTTGAATTTGGTAGTTTTGGAAAGAACCATAACAGCTGCTTCCAGTTTTTATGCTAAGCTAAGCTTAGCTAAAAATGTTCGGCCTCCAGCGTTGCATTGTGCTTTATGGATAAATATGAGAAATACTGATATTATCTCACTCTTTGAGAGAAAGGGAATACATGAACATCCCAAAATGTTTGACTAATGAATATAAGAGAGTTAGGTGAGACTATTTGTTCCAGGCAACAGCTAACAGTTAGCTTAGAAATAGCCATCCTGACTCTGCTTAAGGTCAACAACACGCATGCCTACACCTGTATCTCTTCTTCTAGAGAAAATCTTTAATAAATCTTTAAAAAGCACATAGCTGAGAGTTAGTTAGGTAAGAGAATTGGCACGACTCTATTCTCTGACTGTATGCTAACAGCTTAGCTTAACCCAAACAGCAAACCTGGCTCACCTTGAAGTTAAATTAAAAACACCTGAAAGTCATTTTCTAAAGTCTTATTGATGCAGAGATAAAGCTAACAAGATGCAATGTGCTTTCCAGGTGGGCAGCCAGAATTTGGTACCATTGGAAACACCTTCGATGACCAACCTTGACAACCGTTTACCGCCGCTAACAGCTTTAATGCTAAGCTAAGCTAGAAATGTCCTGTCTCTGTGCTTCACCATACATATGAGAGGTACTGATATTTGCCACACTCAGAAGGAATACAGGTGTTTCCCAAATTTTTCACTAATACATAGATTTTTTTTTTTGCTGCGAGTCAGCTGAGATGATTAATTCCACATGTCAGGAAACAGTTTGCTTAGCTTAGCACAAAGACTGGAAACAGGGCGAAACGGCAAGCATGGCTGCTTTGAAAGCTTGTCAAAATGTACAACTCATCTTTAATTCTTCCTTCATTTATTATAAAGCAAAAAAGAAGCACACTATTGTGCTAACATGTTAGCTTTAGGGGCACCATATTGAACATACAGGCATAAGAGTGGTAGTATTCTTCTCATTAAACTCATTAAAATGATGAACTGTTCCTTTATTTCTTTTCCTCACTGTCATCCGGTTGCATTGAGTTAAAGAATGAATGGAAGAACAAACTGCAAATTCACACAGATGCCTTTTAATTGCATTTTATAAATTTCATGTTGTTGGTGGACCATTTATTCGGAGCAGTAATTGTAGTTCAAGACGGGTAGTACAAGATCAATAAGATGACAAACCTGCACGCTGCACGTTGCCGCTTTTTATCACAGTAATGGAAGACAAGGCCTCGTATATGTTGAAGTTTAGTTTGACAACTGTGTTGCAGTTATTTTCAGGTTGCTCAGCCGGATCAGAGCCGCAGCAGTCCAGATGGGAGACAAAGAGTGTTTGTACAAGCAACTGGGCTTGAGTCAGCAGATTTTACACCCAGCAAGTCTGCGATAGGAGCCGTAGCAGTTGGTTGTCGGAAGATCAAACTAAACGTCGGTCTGGGGAAGGAGCAACTGCGCGGCTTGTCACTGTGATTGACGGCGCTTGTTAAGGGCAGGATTTCTGAGGGGAGAACAGCGGCTCAGTCTTGTCAAGGTCAATAGGGAGGTGTTTGGCAGGAATCCAATTGGAGATTTCAGCTTGAAAATTGAAGATATGCAACCCAACCTGTGTGTCAGAGCTGGGAATCAAAAGGTCACTTAAGTGTCATCGCAATGATAGGAGGAATTATGGGATGCGGTGACAGAGCCAAGAGGTTTAGCGCAGAAAGAGGAGACGGTTTGGGCGTCTCGGACCTCCTTGGAGAGGAAGACTCTTTTCGGGATACCTGTAGCAGACCGTAGGTGCTGTCTGACTCCCCAAGAAGTGACGCTTTCAACTGTAAGTCTTGCTTTGAGTGCTTCTTCTTAAAAAGCCTTGTTATCTCCGTTTTATTTAGAAAAACAACAATATAATAACCTGCAATTTAAGAAAGAGCAATTACATAAGTTAAACAACACGCTTCACTGCACAATCTCTGCTTGTGCTGTCTCTCCCTGCCATAAATCACCACCGTCGTTACGATCATTACAACCCCGTCTCCACAAAATGACATCCCGATGTAACTAAAGTGCATTTACATTTTGCATGAAGCATATTTTCTCCCAGAAAGGTAGCAGGGTCACGTAGTAGGAATTAGGAGACTGGAGGGGTGATGGTGGCACGAGTCTGACACCGAATCTTCAACCAGGAGACAATTATTTTCAGATTTTTGAATGTGATGTTTGAAGCTTGTCCTCCATTTTTAGATTCCCTGGGTTACCATAATAAGTCCTGCCCTGTCAAATATGAGAATAGTTGACTTTAACATTTGTTTTT
>NW_007578161.1:113865-115760 GCF_000690725.1 Stegastes partitus | reverse complement strand
AATCAGCGTGTGCAGCAATTAGCCACAACATTAAGCCCATCTGCCCGATATTATGTGGGCCCATCTAGCGCCACCAACGCTGGATCTCTAGGGGGTGTCTGGTAGTGGATCCTTTGGGTTCTGTGGGTTTGGGCCAGAATCAAAGGTTTCCCAGCAGAACATTGCGCTGTAACGTCATTCACCTTCTCCTGTCGGTGGTTTTAATGTTGTGGAGCTCTCATGACTTCCTGGAGGAATTTTAACAACCTCAAAGGTGGTGAAGTAGATCTTAAGTATTCAAAAGCTTGTCCCAATGATGTAATTACTATTATTCATATTTTAGCTGGAACACACACATAATTATTAGTATAATTGCTTTTTACATCAGCACACAAAGTGGCCTTGTTAGAAGCTTTTTTATTTTTTGGGAAGAAACCATTACAGAACTCAGCTCAGGCAGTCGGTTGATGATTTTAAGAGGAAAAGGGGGAAAGAGCAATCCTCTGTTGTTTTCAAAGTCTGTCTAGATGAGGCTCGGTTTCCTGACAAGGGGAGTAAGTCAGAGTGACTTGAAGGAAGATGGCGTGCTGTCTCGTGTCACAATGCAGTCAGTCGCGAGAACGAGACGCCATCAGCATCAATGCAAAGCAAAAAACAGAGAGGCCGAGGCGGACGGGGGAGCCGCCGGCGCCTCGTCTTGGAAAACAAGCGAGCCGGTTGGTAGCTTCAGATGTCGTGTTTTCCAAGCGAGCAGGTGTGACGGAGGTTGAGGAGCAGGTCGGGAGTTTAGCGAGCTCAGAAGCGACGGCGTGCTTTGAAAACTTTGACGGCAACATGCTTTAGCTGAGATCGATATCACATTCTTTGAGCCGTTTCTTTGAAATTACTTTGATTTAACAACGCTCATGTCATCATGGCGAGACGATCATCAGCTTAGTGGAAAGGAGCGCGGCATTAAATTTGATGGTAAATCATGGGAAAAGAAATGGGTTGCTTCAGTGTGCTGACTTTATATTTTTATAATTGGCATTAAAGCCACATAAACTGCAAGTTCAGTTGTTTTTCCGCCCTTTTTTTTAGAGCAGTTTTTGATTAAATGGAGTCACGGTCATTGCAAATGCACATCTGATTTATTTGGAATGAAAGTTTTGGTAAATGAAGAGTAAATCGCTTAATCCTCTAACCGAGAGGAGAAGTAATAAAAGCAGAAGTTGACATACTGTATGTGACATACAGTAACATCGCACCAGTCGTGCACGGAGATCAGTAACGCTGACGAGCGCTTCATCAGAAATGTGACATCCTGGCACTTGATTGACACTGATGGTCACATGTGATCTCTTAAGTTTTCCCTGTCACTCTCTTTCTCCGCAGAGAATAGACTTCGGAGCCAGAGGTGACAACTAATCTACATCAAAGGCTGAAAGCATAAAAACGCTGAAGAAAGAGCTGTTCCCATAAAGCAGCGCGAGGCTCACTCCTACACGCCACCGCCCGCCTCAGCTTCCCGGAGTTTTTACGGACTACGTGTTGACAAGAGCCGGAGAAGATACAGTTTTCACACTTTGACGGAATCGTGTTGGGAAGAATAGTGCAAATGGTGCGGCGGCACCTCCTTCCCTGTCAGCCCCACTTCAAAAAGTAAGCCTGTGATGTGTTTTTTCTTTATTTCTTTACTTATTCCTGATTTAGTCCTTGCATTAGTTTTAGTTTTGCAATGTGGAATCCAAGTATTTTCCTCTGTGTCTTGTTATTTTAACCCCAGTGCTCCTGATGTTAGCATTACATTCGAGTCACAGTGATGAACATCTGGAAAACATGAACATCTGTAGAGCTTCAAGAACCCAAGAAGTCAACAAGTACCACTGTTCTAAAAAATATATATCTATTGTTTTGTCCAAGGGCTGCAGGGTGGC
>NW_007578161.1:106785-113664 GCF_000690725.1 Stegastes partitus | reverse complement strand
GAAAATGCAAAAAATGGCAAAAATATTTATTAGAAATACATTTGTGATACGTTACAAATCTGTGCAACCTGGAAGAGAATACGTTTACCTTAAGATATAATTGAGAATGCAGGTTAGTTGTATAGAAATGTGATTAAACTGTTGTTGTACTGTCTGTGTTTCAGTTAAGTTTTCTTGGATTCAACATTAATATTTACACAAGCGCTGAATTTCCTTTGTGTCTCAGTTTGAATTGACTGCGTATGCCGCACTGCCACCTGGCACTGAAGATTGTTTAATCACAACCCAACCATATAGCCGATGATACACTGGAATTAAATCACAGTCGAGGCGCGCCGCCTGCCCGGCACGTACATATCTGGCAACTGCTGTGTTTGTTTCAGTTCCAGTTCGGCGGCAAGATTATATTTCTAACTCCACGTGTAGGTTTGCGTTTTGTACCCAACATCTGTGTTGAGCGTTTATCTGCTTCACAGGTTTTCAGAACTGTTGCGTTGCGCCTCCCCAGGTGGGTGCGGCAGGGTTTGCTGGAACACAAAGGGAGAGTCACGAAGCGAAGACGGTAGAAGGGGACATGTGGCGTTCTCAAAACAAGTTAGTCATTGTGGTTTGGCCTGCTTATCGATATCAGCAGTGGGAGCTGTGGCAGTAATGGTGACACACAGCTCATGGAGGCAATTAAGGTACTTTAAAACCCTAACCAGACAGCGCCCAACAGCTGCAATTACCATCAAAATTGCACTCTTTGTCTGAGTCATAACTTATTTAAAATCCGAACACATGGATATTGTGCACACAGTTTTAGATTCGGCGCGGCCGGCTGCCCGACAATATCCTCCAGTGATCTTTGCAAATAATTGTTCATGCATATGTCTGGAAATCGCATTTCTTGTAACTCCAGAAGTTTTTTTTTTAAGTGTCAGAGTAACACAATGACAGCGTTCCATGTGTACATTGCATTTCTAATAACCAATCCGACCTACTTTTAATGGAGCCAAATTGGCTTGAGGGTGCGATTGTCCCCGTTTTGTCATTCTGCCAGACTCTGAAAAAGGTATTCGTGTGGATTAAGAGTTTTCAAACACCTTGTTCTTCATCAGTAGAGGATTAAAA
This sequence comes from Stegastes partitus, assembly GCF_000690725.1. Taxonomy (NCBI): domain Eukaryota; kingdom Metazoa; phylum Chordata; class Actinopteri; family Pomacentridae; genus Stegastes; species Stegastes partitus. Next base: position 112,551 of record NW_007578161.1, on the reverse strand, counting down.
AGTTTAAAATTCTGCCCGAGATCCCAACAAATGATGAAATGTCATTTTTAAGATGATGCGCAAGACATCCAAAATGCTTCCACTTGATGGGACGTTCATAAAAAAACAAGTGTCTCTGTGTTCCTGACAGAGAACATGAGGCTCAAGTGCAAAAATATAAATCAGTTGATAAAGGACAGCAGGGTGACGCTCCACAGAAAGCTTGTGTTGTCGTAGGAATCAGCGTGTGCAGCAATTAGCCACAACATTAAGCCCATCTGCCCGGTATTACGTGGGCCCATCTAGCGCCACCAACGCTGGATCTCTAGGGGGGGGTCCTGTGGTGTCTGGTAGTGGATCCTTTGGGTTCTGTGGGTGTGTTTCAATGTTTTGGTGGTTTGTCAAAATAACGTGCCAGAATCGCAGTTGGTAGCACTGTTGCCTCGCAGCAAGAAGGTCGCCGGTTCGCGTCCCGGTGGGGGCACCGGAATCTTTCTGCGTGGAGTTTGCATGTTCTCCCCGTGCAGCGTGGGTTCTCTCCAGGTTCTCCGGCTTCCTCCCACACGGTCCCCAAACATGTTGAGGTCAATTGGTGATTGTAAATTGTCCGTAGGTGTGAATGTGAGTGTGCTTGGTTGTCTGTCTCTAAGTGTAGCCCTGTGATAGACTGGTTACCTGTCCAGGTGTCCCCTGCCTTCACCCTGAGTCAGCTGGGATAGACTCCAGCCCCCCCGCGACCCTAGTGAGGATTCAGCAGTGTATAGATAATGGATGGATGTTTTGTCCAAGTGGATGAAAGACTATCCTGTCTGCTGCACAATAATTTTAAAATTCTTTCCCCAAAAGCCCAAAGATGAGCTCCAGAAACACCTAAACACGTCTCCCTGCTCAACTTGACCAAAACTGCATTCTGCTTTTATTCTATATGTCAGTGTCTCTTCACAATATTTAGTATTTTCACATATCGGTAATGCTCTGTTATCTTGTGTTTTACAGAGAGAGACCGAGTATATGTCACGATTTGGGCCACAAAGACTTTTTTTCTTCCCGCAAATAGAATAAGTTTTTCATCCGCAGCGAGCCGGTCCTCCCTTCACACAATGCTCGGCGCTGTTCTGGGTTTTCTTCTTCAGAGAAACGGGAGCTTAGCACCGAGTCTCAGATGTAATTGTAATAAATGAGAGGTATGAACTCGGGTTATTTTAACCGCATCTAATGCGAGTTTAACTCAATGAGCCTTTTGTACTGGATCAAAAATTTCAAAAGCATGATCCTTCAACAGAGTCGCTGCTATGAATTGCGCAAAATGACTGCTTGGGACCGTCTCTGCCTGTGATTTAGTTGTAGTGAGGAAAAAAAAAGCAAGCCAACACACAGAGGACCACCTTGACTGTACCGCTCTCTCAAACGGTGGCGGTAATTAAATAAGACATAAATGAAGCCATTAAACAAACTAACACTTATCAACAGTTAAACAGCGCGCAATAAAGCTCGATTATCCCCCTTATTTTCTCCTTTTGGGCAGGAGGCCAAACAAAGCAATCGGTAAAGGTTCCTCTAAAAGCCGGCACCCATTAACGAAATATACTAACTCGCTGCCATCAGTCAATGCGTTGAGGTGACACCACGGCGGCCTGCTTCTCCACAATACAGTTCACAGTTTTTTCCTTCCATCCATCCATCTTCTCCCGCTTATCTGGAGTCGGGTCGCGGAGGCAGAGCCGTCCAGACTTCCCGATCACCTCCCCCAGCTCTTCCGGGGGGACCCCTAGGCCAGGGGTGTCAAACTCTGGCCCGTGGGCCAAATTTGGCCGGCTTTGTAATTATATTTGGCCCGCGAGACAATACCAAATGACTACTAGAGCTGCCCCCGGTATTATACTGTACAGCGCATTCACCGCTAATACTACAAATCCCATAATGCCCTGTTGTTGTTTTGGCGCGTCAATCAGGACAGGACCCAGAAACTCCCTCTCCTCTGTGACAGTAGGCATAGCGACTTCACACTACAACTGTCACTGTGCCATTGATGTGGTTTTTTATTTATAATTTGATTTTGCATGTCTCCACTATTAAGTTATATATAATGTTTGGTAATAAGCGTTGCTTGTTCATATTCAATGTTAAAGCAAAATTTGTTTCGGTCCATATTAAAAGGTTCATTTGTTCAATGTTGGCCCGCGACTTTGTTCAGGTTTTAAATTTTGGCCCACTGTGCTTTTGAGATTGACACCCCTGCCCTAGGCGTTCCCAGGCCAGCTGGAAGACATAGTACCTCCAGCGTGTCCTGGGTCTTCCCCGAGGTCTCCTCCCGGTGGGAGGCGCCCGGAACACCTCCCCAGGGAGGCGTCCAGGAGGCATCAGAAACAGATGCCCGAGCCACCTCAGCTGGCTCCTTTCGACGTGGAGGAGCAGTGGCTCTACTCCGAGCTCCTCCCGTGTGACCGAGCTCCTCACCCTATCTCTAAGGGAGCGCCCAGCCACCCTGCGGAGGAAACTCATTTTCGGCTGCTTGTATCTCGTTCTTTCGGTCATTACTCAGATCTCATGACCATAGGTGAGGGTTGGGACGTAGATTGACCGATAAAAAGAGAGCTTTGCCTCCTTGCTCAGCTCTCTCTGGTCCGGTACAGCAACCGCAATACTGCAGATGCTGCACCGATCCGTCTGTCAATCTCACGCTCCACCCGCCCCTCACTCGTGACCCCGAGATACTTGAACTCCTCCACTTGAGGCGAGGAGTCTCCACCGACCCGGAGAGGGCAAGCCACCTTTTTCCGGTCGAGAACCTCGGATTTGGAGGTGCTGATCCTCATCCCGCTCGCCCCACACTCAGCTGCAAACCGCCCCAGTGCACGCTGGAGGTCCTGGTTTGATGAAGCCAACAGAACAACATCATCTGCAAACAGCAGAGATGAAGCTCTGTGGTTCCCAAGTTGTGTTTTTTATTTTGCTTTTTCCTTCCTTTGTAAAAGACAGGATTCTTCTTTTAATACGAGTTTATATTAGGAAAATATTCTAATGTGTCAATTACACGTTTTCAGGAACAAAACATCCTGTTCTGTGTTTCAAACCCGGTGCGACCGGATTTTTCTCGGGGTGAAACCGAGGTCTTGTGTAGTGATAAGAGATGGAAGAGTTTTGAAAAGCTGAGTGAGGCATCTCGGGATTCAAAGCAACTTTTTTTTTTGCTTAAGATCCGAACCCTCCCACAGCTGATATTTCCTGCTGTAGAAACCCACACACACACACACACACCGAGAAGTCAAGTGTACACTGCATAGGATGTTTTCTGAGCCCCGGGGGCGGCCGGTATCTATTTATCCGCTCTAATTTCTCACGATCGACTCATACAACGACAGCATGAGATAATGCGCGTTAAGAAAAGCCTGCTTAGCCTTTTTTAAAACCAATTCAGTTAGATATATTTAATGGATCTGTAATTAATTTTCTAAGTTGTACTTGCTGACGTTATTTTTCCTTTGGACACATTTTTTATTAGACAAAAGTGGATTTTAACTGAATGGTATTTGCCGTCATTTATTACTTCAATCAGTCAAAGGCAAAGCAAGCATTTGTTTTGCCTGACAATTCTGTTTGGAAGATATAAAGGCTGCACAAAGAGAGAGTGACGCTGCTGCAAAAGTAAAAGCAAAGGAATTAAATATGCAGGAAAAAAAAAAAAGAACAAAGTCAGAAGGAAAACATTATGAAATGCTGTTGACGCAGACAATTTAGGACAAGGCATTTTAATGACATTTGTGAATGCGGCACAGACAGCTGACGGGCCGGGAAAAAGGGACGCTGTAAAGGGGAGGCATGATGGTGGTGACGAAGCAAAAGAAAAAAACTGGGACTCAGTCGGTCGCTTCCCACAAGCCTCATAGTTGGTTGGAGGAACTGCGACAGGCAGAGCAAGGACGAAAAAATATGCGTCTCCTAAGTGAAACACAGAACTGCCTTTGTTAAATCAATGCGGGCTGAAATTGAGTCCTCAGACGTCCGGGGCTCTGGGAGGGAAGACGTCCGCAGTCACTATTTGATTTGGGGGAAAATACAGTAGAGAGTTTGATGTGTAAATTATGGAGATCCAAGCCTCTGCGAAGGGAGATGAGTAACGCAGCGAAGTGGAGAAGAACAGGATGAGATCACGGCACCGACATGCGATAAAAAAACTGACCTCTGCTCAGTCCAAGCCGAGGAACCGAAATAGTCGAGTTATTCATCCCGATTTTCTGCATCGTGCTTTCTATTTTAGTGGGAAGGATGTGAGTATTATTTTAAAACGCTGCTGCTGCTGTTGTTGTGGCCAAGGACAAGCTGCACCGAATTGTTCACAGAGTGGTTGAAATCCCACCTCTCTGTAACATAAAGCGACGCACGATGCACTCGAATTACACACAGGTAGCTTCTGTTTTGCCTTTTTTTTAACATTACTTCTATTACGATGATGATTTGGAAACTTTGGCATCGCCTGCCCGAATATTCAGGCAACTTTTTGTTGTGCATCACTTTCATCCAGATACAGAAATACAAGAATGAACCACAAAATAAAATTGCAGTGGGGGAAAAAAATAAAAATATGTAGCATTATATGGGAATAAAAGAATAAAAGCAGCTCAGACATAGAGGATATTTAGCAGATCATTTAAGAGTATAGAATACACAAATAACTAATCAAAATATTAAACATTTACCCTCCTAATCATCAGTAATCATAGTGTAAATGTACCTCGACTAGTAGCTGCTGCTGACAAGGACAAGTAGCAGCGGCGGCGGCGTGATCGGTTTCAACAACACTTCTCACATTATTCCAGCGAGACGGCTGAGTTTAACGTTTAGAGGCGTACTCAGTAGTTCATAGCTGTTGGACCTCCAATATGGCTGCCAGGCATAACAGCGCTGTAAAGGTGTCAGCGATACAGAGAGCTTTTTTTCCCCATTGATGTTATCTTTTTCTTTTTCCTCTGTTGTTTCTGAGGTTAATTTTCACCCTGAAGGCACAGCGTTGTTTTGTGACTCAGCCTGCCCGGGCCTCCCACTGCCTTGTATTTATATTGCAACTTGTCAGGGTTGAATTCAAATTTCACCAATTAAGCTAACCAACCTCCCCTCTCTGCCTTTCTCACAAATAAAAAAAAATCCAATCAGAGTCCCAGCTGAAGCGTGACAACCACAGGCTGACTCCTTGACTTGAAGGCAAGAGATAAATTTCCCTTTTATAAATCCTGTTTAAAATGATCAAGTGCGTTTTCTCAAAAGGGAGAAGTTAGCTCTTCCTTGAGATTAAACTGTTTCCCCTATTTTGTGTAGCAGCAGCATTAAAAGCAGCGCAAATGATCTCAGAAGCCAGCGAGGCCTTGATCAAAGACTGCATTATGGCCACTGACACAGACTGACACATCTGAAGTTTTATTTGCCGGCTTTTCTGCCCGGCTCGATGTATAATGCACCAGTGTGGCAGAACAGTAGCTGCACCTCCCGCTAAATATCAAGGCTTTTATTTTAAATAGCGCCGTGAATACAAATCCAGAAGCATGTAGGTCACTTGTTGTTTTTTGTTATCACTCATTAACAAACAAAAGCAATGAATGAATGCTTGCGTGGGATTATTAAAAAATAATCTCATATCGGAGAGGACATTTCAGTGGAAAATATGATTTTAATACAAGACTAAGAGTGTGTGTCCATATTAGCGGCTCTGTGCTTACACACCAGTTGTTTGCTAAATGCTGCAATTCTCACAGTGATAACTAACCATAGACTGTATAAAAGATGGACGTAGCT
>NW_007578161.1:94325-106091 GCF_000690725.1 Stegastes partitus | reverse complement strand
GCAAACGGTGCAATGAATTTAGATTTATTTTTCCATATATTCCCTTTATCTACAAACAGAAAACAAATAAAACCAACTATGCTGTACGATAGTCGGATTTTAAAACAGGATTAATGTTCTTTAGCCTTTATAGCGGTTTGTGAGGCTTTACAGAAGTGCTGTTAGCCAAAAGCTAATCTCAGCTCGCTGAAATGTTGACGTTATTATTATGTTTACCATGTTCGCCATTTTACCTCATTTTTACATAATAAGGTTCATAAATGATTTACGCTGAGTGGACATTGAACAGTGAAGTGGAATTTAAAAAAAAGTGTTTAATCGTTTTTTTTTTTATTTCCAGTGCGGTCTTCAGAATGTTTTATTTTGAAAGATGACGAGGTCGTCTTCCTGTCACTTCCGTCTGCAAATGTTTCTCACACTTGACTAAACGAAGCCGTCAGTCTAACCGCTCAGAGACTTGATAACGAGACAGAAGAAAGGACAAACACATATTTAGCAAGTCATTTTATTCATTTATTAAACTTTTAAATAGAAAAAAACATTATTTTTTGTTAAGTAGAAAATGTTCTTGCTTAAAACCGGTCGGTGGTTCAGAAAAGGCTGAAGACCGCTGGGCTGTGTGTTGCAGACATCCATAGTTCTGTTCCTGCTTGTCAAACAGAACATTTTATATCAACAATACCATTTTTCTGAAGGCAAATTTCCTCATTTTGACTATTAATGTGGACTTCACACATACACAGACACATTATGGACTCATTGCTGAATCGTGACTAGATGTAATTAAAGTTTAAGATATCAGCAGTTAAATCTAGTCTTAACTGTAGCTCAACTTCAAATCAGAATATCTATTTTGTCCATGTTAGATGACTTAAATTAATTTTGAAGTAGTCCAAATGACTTGAACTACAATTATGACCAGTCACAATGTGTTTTTTTAGATGACATTGTAAATATCTGTAGTTATGTCAGAGGCAGCACTGCAACACTATCACAAGTTCTTTTATCTTTGCAGCCCGAGGCCGAAGCTAACAAGCTCTTTCTGTTTTTGTAATGATCTTATCCGCAGCAGCACTTGCCATTACGTCTGCTAACGCTGTTACCACAAATGTTTTGCATCCCGATGGGAAGCCTCGCCATAGCAGCGTAATGGACAACAACTCAGACTTTGGTCATAATGACGTTTGAGATATCTGATTTTGACCAGTGGGAATTAAATTACAGATATGTCTGCCGTTTTGACTTGTCTCAATGACGGCGTGAATAAAAACTGACCGTCTGGCAGAAATGGGAGGATTCATATCTGCGAGGGGGGATTCCAGATAGTCGGCTATTAAATGTACAAATAGCGTGCTGTGTTCACTGTGGTCTCAAATAAAGATAAGGATCAGCAAGTTTCACCACCACGAGCAGCGAACTACTGGCTAGCATCACTGTCTGTAGGCAGCAAATGAAGGAAAATTACATTTAAAATCGATTAATAATGTACAGGAGCTTCAATTAAAGTAAAGCTGCATTTATTTTTTGGTGGTAGAGCGGGTTGTCCACTGATGGCAAGGTTGGCGGTTCGATCCCCGGTTCCCCCCACATGCCGAAGTGTCCTTGGGCAAGACACTGAACCCCAAATGACTCCCAATGGCAGATTAGCGCCTTGCATGGCAGCTCTGTCGCCATTGGTGTATGAATGTGTGTGTGAATGGGTGAATGAGAAACATTGTAAAGCGCTTTGAGTGCCGCAAAGGTAGAAAAGCGCTATATAAGTGCAGTCCGTTTACCATTTACCATTTAACCAGTAGGCTACCTGGCTTGCCCCAAAAAATTAAAAGCTAATGGGTTTTTGGATTACAACAATTATTTTAAAGCGTTAAGCCAAACCTTTAAAATTATAAAACAGCTCACTTCGCCTACAGTAGTGCCTCTATTGCTGTTACACCTTCCAGAAACATGCTGTATTACACCATTGATCAGTGTTCGCTTGCGGTACATTTCAAACAAAACCCCAAAACCCTGTCAACACCGTGTTGGATTCGGTCTTACCTTTTTGCACACAATGCAGGAAGCGCGCTGCTGCAAGGCGCTGCGGCCCTTTTGTTAATGCTGAAAGGATTTACCTGTAATCTGGCCCCGTCTCGAGGAAGAAACACTGAGCCTCCGCGAGAATTCAGGGGAGGCAGCTGCAGTGGAGAGGACGGGGGAATTAGACCGGTGCCACGACAGAACATATTATAGTGCTGTAAAGATAAAACATGTTATAGTGCTGTAAAGCTATATATCAAGTCTCTTCGGGGGCCTGTGAGCTGCATACCCACCAGCAACAGCAGCAGCACTTCTATATATATATATTTGGAATAACGCACACAATGTGAGCTGTGAATATAATATTTATTTTATTATTTGTTCCATTATGGTTTTTCTTCTTTATGTGGCAATTAGATGCAAATATGCCGAGTGTGTGAAAGTGCCTCCATTGTCATAAACACACAGCGGAATAAGGAAAGCACTGGCCTCCTTCTTACTTAAATGTCCTAAATCCAGATGTAGCTTTGCATGTGTGATGCAATTTTTATTTTTTTTGGAGGTGTTCTCATGAAATTTAAATACGTAGGATCTTGGTTTAATCTGCCGAAGCACAACAGGAAACACGAGTCTCTTTCGTGTAAGAGTTAATGTAGACTGCATGATAAAATAAAAAAAACATCAAGAAACACAAATCTTTATATGTGTCTGTATACGCCGGGTCTTTGTGTGTCAGCAGCCGAGATGAGAAACTGCTGAGTGCAAATCCAATCACTCCTTCATGCCAGGAAATTGATGCATAAACCAAGCGAAAAAAAAAAACAAGTGAGTTGGTATGGGGGCGAATCCATTACTTCTTTAGCCTTTAACATGTTGTTCAATCTGCCCCTGTGGCATATTCGCATTTTCAAGATGATCGACATTTAACAGGATTGTAATGCATTGCTACATCAAATAATTCATAATTAAAACGTATTAGGAGCCACAAACACATTTAGTTTGGAGAATATGTCAGGCGCTGAGTGCGGATGCTTTATTCAAAACACTCGAACGGCATTAATGTTGACACCAATGTTTATTTTTGCACGATAATGGAGATGTTCATTTAGCAGATGTGAAGGAAGTAAATTGTAGAGAGTGAAATATGTTTTTTTTTTTCATTTTTGGAGACCAAACTTTTTTTATCTCTATGTTTTGATATCTATACACACGCAAATAAAAACCTACAGCCTCTATTATTAATCAAAATGAATCGCCCTGGCTCTTCTGCCCTCATTTTTTTCTCTGTCTGATTTATTTCTGTCGTCACCCCAGCCATCATGTTTTGCATCATCTTCTCCGCATGTCCCGATCCGTAAATCTAAAACGCGATCCACGGACATGGCATGTAAGATAGGCTGTGGGCCACTATTATCTTTTCCCTGCCATCAGTAAAGTGGATTTCCTGATACATCGGCAGCCCTCTTCGGTCATCTGAAATCCAGTTTTCCAGATTTCTCGGCCCCTATCCCTCCGTGGGGGTCTTAATGGGGAGATGGGATTGAAAGGTCTTGCTCAAAGCTGCTTTCTGTCACTCCCTCTCCCTCCCTTTTTTTATGTAAATCGATCCAGTCTTGGGTTCCAGTATTAGATTGGGGGGGTTGTTGTGTGTACTGTACTCTGCCCGAGGCGGCTGGCTGTCTAGCTAACACATTACCCCACATCCCTGCTTTACTCCCCTCCCATCCCCGCTATAGATAACTGAAATGTAGACTGCAGCCATATAGATTGTCCACATGTAGGTTAATGTTTGCAATTTGATCATGCATGGATAGACAAACACACTCTGAAAGCCAAAAAAAAGAGCAGCCAGGTGCCCTTTGTGCTTTTATATCATTCTTTAATAGAGAAAAAAAAAGAGCAACTGTGAGGCAAAATAAAATCCCGCAATGTGTATCTGCCATTCTTTGGTAGCACCTGCTTAATCCAGAGAATCACGGCTCAATATGCTCTATTAATCCCTCTGGCTCTCTGCAGCACTTCAATCTCACACCACATCTATCTTGTTTTTAAAGGGCTGACCCAAATACTCCAGTGTTCAAGAGACTCACTGCCGAAGCTCCTGGGATTCAAAAGTCATCCATTCTTTACCACTGCTCAGCCTCTCTTTCTCACGCGCACTCGTCAACCTGCACACACACACACATAACGTTTACAGTGTGTATCCTCCTTTCTCATAAAGTGAATCAATATCAAACCGCGTAAAGTCACAATCTCGGCTTTTTAAATTTTTTATTTTACTCTTCTGGTACCACTTAAAGTGCACCGACACCACTTCGCTGTGTCAAGAGGACTGAAGTGAAAATAGGCACAGAGAGGGATTAGTGGGTAGTAGTTGAATTTAAGAGGGAATGTGAATATTTTGTGGGAATGGGGACACCAGAACACAGATGTTACTCTCATTTCAGATCTCGCCGAGCGCCGTGATCACTGAGACCTGCCAAGTAATGCATGACAAATGGTGACAGCAGAGACTTTGCATAAAGGTTTTTAGGAATAATCTGCCCTGTCAGGGTTATAAATGCATAAATATGTGAAAACATCCCGGCAGAATGGGAGAGCCAGTGTAGGTGTATTGGAAATGTGCTGCTTATTCCAGACGGAAAACAACTGAACTGAAAGAAATTCCGTCTGAAAACAAATTCGTTTCTCAAAACATGACACTTTCCAGCTATAGGAATGCAATTTTTCTGCGAGCGACACATTCTGCTGCAGCCAAAATATAAATTACTTTCAGCCAACCACAATTTCAGACATCCATTTTCCAGGCTACACGCATAGCCTTCAGTGGAAGTATCAAACGGTTACAACCAACAGGCATTAAAGTGTCCTGATAGATTTGATAGTCAGACTCTGAAGTGCGACTCAAATCTTGCATAACAGTGAATTATTAACAGGCTCGCATTAGTGCTCGGTGGAGAGTAAATGCGATCCTCCATTTGGAAGAGGAATTTACAAAAAACTTTTGGACTGACAAATGATAGACAGTAATTACTTAAACCCATTAAATGATCCCTGACCTGCCAAGGCTGAACAACAACTGGAGTATTTGATGCTGTTCGGGGATTCATCGCTCTCGAAAATGAGTGAAATGTCAAAAAAAAAAAGTTTGCTCACACGATTTTCAGTGTTTTGGTAATGAATACGCACATGCAGATTGATGTTTGCAAATACATATTCAAACAAATTCAACTCCCGAAAGAGTTGTCATTCATTTGGTTAATTACCACGCTGTCTACCTTACACTCTTGGGAATCCTGTAATCTGTATGAGAGCCGACTGGCTCTGGCAGATCACCTTGGATTTGTGAGGAAATCAATACTACAGCCCGACTATGTTCGCTGCTGTGTGGGCCTTAACAGTTTGACTAATGGCCCTGGTTATAGAAGACTGCGATGGGCTCAAGTTGTCACTGACAGTGTTGCAATTTACCGGTTTCCAAATCTCTGTAGTCAATACTGTTATGGTATCTCTCACTTAATCGGTAACAACAACAAATCATGGTGCCAATCATGGTCTGAGTGGATGTAGATTCCCGCTGCACAATTATGGTGACTACAAATAGTTCGTTAGCTGCCACATCATCTGCATTCGGCTGTAGATTAGAATTTTCCGTTACTGTTTTACGGCGGTCATAATGCAATACGGCTCAATTAAGCAGACGTGATTTGCAGAGAAGTTTGCATGTTCTAGCCTCATGGCGATCGCTCTGCTCTAAAGCGTGTTCTTTCCTCTTGATAATGAAATGTATCTTCAGCTCTGTCTGGATAATGCAGCCATCTGCTGGCAACTCCTAATGGAGTTATGGAGCCTCTCAAGACCTCTTAAATAATTTAGAAGTGGAGCGTATTCTCAAGACCTCATATTTACGCACGAGGCTTAATTCTGAATGCGAGATTGGATTTGTCGATTCCAGAGTCACTTTTCGTGAGACTGAGTATTCTCTCTGCTCCGAGCGTTCAGAACAGTAAACACCAAAAATTTAGTTTCATAACCGGCTGTAATCTTGGATTACTTTCGCTAATTCAACATAATGATTGTTGGCTGTGCGGTTATCTTTGTGTCTTTTTGGCTTTGAGGCGACGGCAGAATGTTGTGAGAGGCTGTGTTGGGACTCCTCACAGATCCATCCATGTGTGCACATCCCCCTGATGATATGATTATTAATTGTTAAGAAAAGGGAGAAGAAAAAAAAAACTCAATCTTGTTACCGAGTGCAAGATGTCTCTGTTTAGACACAATAATTGTAGCATGTTCTTAGATTTTTATACTGTTTAGACATAAGAGAATGGAGGCGCAGTGTGAAGCTGTTGAATATTTCCGAGCTCAATGAAATCTCTGTTGTTGTCACCTGAGACCGTTGACTAATTTATTTGTGCATCAGCGCTAACTGATCGTTTCTCTTTCTCTTCAGGGTGGAGGTCACAGGATTCCAGCTCACTACAGCTTCGAGGATCTGAGGATTAACCGCACCCTTGGAATAGAGAGAGACAATGCTTATGTTCACCATGATGGCACCTGCATGCTTGGCCAGACCAGGGGCTCGGCTCTTCGTGCTGTTTATTTGCTTGCCGCTACATGCTGGCATGCTTCAGTTTGCTGCAGCTACGATACAAGGGTACATCGGAGGCGCGGACATGACCTGCCCATCTGTATGCAGGTGCGACGAGGACTTTATCTACTGTAATGACCGTGGTTTGAGCTCCATCCCGTCACTGCCTCCTTCTGCGTCCGTCCTCTACCTTCAGAACAACCACATAAACAACCCGGGCTTGCCCACCTCCTTGGAGCGCCATCTCGCCGTCCGTGTGGTCTACCTCTATGATAACGAGCTGGACGAATTTCCCATGCACCTGCCACCGTCCGTGCGTGAACTGCATTTGCAGGACAACAACATCCGCACCATTCCTCGTAGTGCACTCGCTCGGATGCCGTTGCTGGAGAAGCTGCACTTGGATGACAACTCTATTTCCACTGTTTCAATTGAGGATCAGGCATTTGCCGACAACCCGCGGTTACGCTTGCTTTTTCTGTCACGCAACCACCTGTCTAGTATCCCCTCAGGACTACCTGCCTCTCTGGAAGAACTTCGCCTAGATGACAACCGAATTTCCACCATTCCAACTCATGCCTTCCGGGGCCTCGCTTCACTTCGATGTCTTGTGCTGGATGGAAACCTTTTGGCAAACCAGAGAATTGCAGATGACACATTCTCTCGCCTTGCCAACTTGACCGAGTTGTCCCTCGTTCGTAACTCCCTTCAGACTCCACCTGTTAACCTTCCCAGTGCCCATCTGCAGCGACTGTCTCTACAGGACAATGCCCTGACTCATATGCCACGTGGTTCCCTGGATGGCATGCACAGGCTGCAGAGGCTAGACCTGTCAGGAAACAACCTCACTACGCTGCCAAGGGGACTTTTCAAAGACCTGGACAACTTGGGCCAGCTGCTGGTGCGAGGAAATCCTTGGCACTGTGGCTGCAACCTTCGCTGGCTGTATGACTGGCTACATGCCCGTGGTAACTCGATCACTGTCAGAGGTCTCACCTGCCACGGACCTGACAGAGTGCGAGACATGGCTCTGGTAGACCTGACCAGTGAGATGGAGGAATGTGAGGTGGTGAGGACAGCAGGGACCAGAGACAGAGTAGGCGTAGGAGTCGAAAGCTCTACCACCAACACCCCTCCACAGGGTTCTCTCTTCACCCTCCGCTCGAAGCGACCTGGCCTGGGGCTTCCTGACTCTGGCTTAGACTACACTCTTAGCAGCAGTGGTGTGGGAAAGAGTCTGGCTCTCAATGTGAAGCCTCTGTCTCACAACAGCGTCCGTGTTACATGGAGCGTGGCTCAGCCCAGCTCCTCCTTCAGGCTAAGCTGGCTCCGACTCGGTACTGGAAACGCTATGGGCTCAATCACAGAAACGCTTGTCCGGGGCGATCGCCGAGAGTACCTGCTCACGTCTCTGCAACCTCGCTCCAGCTACATCATCTGTATGGTGCCCCTGCCTGCTAGTTCAGAAAACAAAGGAATGATTTCTGGAGATTCAGATTCTGATGAAGCTCTGGTTTGTGCAAAAGCTGAAACGTCAGATGTCAGCCCGTTGGAGGAAGAAGAAGATGACAGCTCACAGCAGATGGCGGCACTGCCTCTGGCAGGGATTATTGGTGGGGCTTCTGCCATTGTGTCTTTGGCTCTCATCTTTGGTGTCTTTTGTTGGTATGGACATAGGACTGGGCATTTGTGTTCCCGTGACCACTACACTCGCAGCAGCTCAAGAAAAAACAAAAACTATGATGATTATATCGAGTCTGGCACCAAGAAGGACAATACTATCCTGGAGATCCGTGGCCCGGGCTTCCAGATGACGCCTATGGCAGCTTGCCAGCCAATGCAGCCGAAACCCCTTCGAGAGGATTACATCATTCATACCATATTCCCCTCCAATGGCACTGGCTTGTACAAAGGTGCCAACCATGTTTCTAATGCAGGACACGGCACTAATCGTGGCTATAGAGAAGGAGGAATCCCAGATATAGACTACTGTTACACATGATGTACTGTACCAGATCCTGTTCACAGTGTTATTGGTAAACTGTATAGATGCACAAGTTCCCTTCGCATGGACACTTCTGAAGCACCCCTCTGTGCCTTCTTCTTCTGGTTTCCCATTCCAAATGACCTGCTGTTCACTGCACTGAAAGTACTGTATGTGATTAACTGGAACTAAAACTATGTGGGAACAGCTCTCTGCAGGAAGCAGCAGCCAATGCCCCAGGTGTAAATGCACAGCTGAGTGTTTCTTCACCATCTTAGTAATGGCCTGTGTATGTTTCCTTTTCTGCTCTTTCCTTGTGACATGTAAGCAAAGAATGTATCCACGACGGAAAAGGTCAGACTTAGCATAAGACAGGTAGAGGTTCCTCTTTCCCATGCAGGAGCCACAGCATTCAGTTCAAAGTGGATAAAGAAATGATGAGAAACAGACATCTTTGGTACTCATTTCCTGCTCATACACAGTATGTAGTCTTATCAACTCATTGTTCCAAATGCCTCAACTATATTGATGTGCCCTACCAGCTATCCAAGGAAAGGGCTTTGTAAAGCTGTGAATTGTTCTATTTCAAACAACCCAGTAACCACTTGTCTTAAAGTAGGCTTGTTATTACCTTATTCAGTAGTCGGCTGGTTGAAGATCTTATAAGGGCTGGTCAGCCTTGGGTATACCTCTTGAGATTGTCCACATGAGATCAGTATTGTAGAGTTGCATCGGACGAAATGCAGCACAAGCGTGTAGATAATTTACTTAGATACCGACTTGGCTGTGTTTGAAAAATGCTTTGCTATTTTTTATCAGTGGTTTGTTTAGTAATGAAATCCTGCACAGCTCTCTTTATTTATTTATTTTGTTCCCTATGTGATGGTTTTTTTGTCTCTGCTAAAACAGCTTCTTTTTTTTTTTTTTTAATTTTCACCCTCATGTTTGTCATTATTGTTGAAACCCAGCTTTTGATGAAGACAGTGGCTTTGTTCCATCTTAGCAACAAGTGAAGGAAGTAATATGACGGCTGTCTCCAGGTTCATGTAAAAGCAGCAAAGTGAATTCTTGATTGAGACTCTTTATATTATTATGTAATTTTTAAAATTAGACCCCCCTCCTCCGAAACACTAGCATGTGAGCCCACTGAGACAGTAGAGACCAACCTCAAATCCCTCTCTTTTCTCCAATGTCGTGCCTGTGTGCTTAACTTGTGACTTCAGTTGGTGACTTTTGGTTGTAACATGTTTTCCTCCACATTCTTGAAGAGACGACGGCGTCTGCAGAGAAACCAGACTGGACTAATGTGGAGCCTCTTGCGAGAGGCAGACTCTTGTGGGTGAACCTCGAAACGAGGGCGAGAACTGTGAGTGCAACCGAGGAGACTCAAACCGCAACACTGTTGACCTACACTGTGGGGCGGCGGCCAAGCTGCGTGGGAGGGCGGATAGACGGACAGGTGGGGGGGCGGGCAGGAGGAACTGGGTAGCGAACTCACTTATGGGAGTTCACGGATGTTTGTTTTAGCAAACGGGAAAAGGCCTCCACTCATTCCACCTTTTTTATTACTGAGCAGCACTAAAAATGTAAATGTGTTAGCACTTAGCAGGGAACAGGGATAAATGTAACGACAGGCGCGGGGAGACGAAGGGTAAAGAAACATCTCCATGCACTGACAAAGATGCAGAATTGATGGCTCCGGCTGCAGTGGGGGTTCACCCATGCATAAATCTGTTTGTCATACTTAGCTTCTACCCTTGGGTTTAATACTGTCCATCAGTTGTTTACCACTGTGTTGCTTCCAAAGGGGAAACCAATTGTGCTTCCTTGACTGTTCTGTCCGGCAGAGTTTTACACACTAGTGTCAGACAATATGTCAGTGGAATGTATATTTTATCTTGCACCCAAAATCACTGGCTTAAACAAATGACATCGTGCTGGCCTGGCTAATTCTGTTTTTGGGGAATGTTGATATAGTGTAATTGCTATTTTATAGTTGAGTCTATTCAAGATGCGTACTTCCTCATCATTTGTATAAATAAAACCATGGCCACAGCCACATGAATATTTTTTCTGGTGAAATAATAGAAAGTAATGGTGCCATAACTTTTGCGTTTAAAAAAAAAAAATTATGTGAACCTGAGATATGTGTGGAATTTGCTTTATAAATTCATCTTCAGAGGGGATCAATAAAAAGTTTTATAATCTTGTTATTACTGCAACCTGTCATTTCATCTCATGCATGGGGGCGAGTGTTTATTTACAACTCAAGAGACGTTGGTAGGGGGGATGCAACTCTGTTCTAACTAGCAGGCTTTCATGCACATATTAGGCCTATATATTGTTTTAATTCGATAAAAGCACTGAGCAGTGAAAGGGAAAATACAACTACAGCCTGAGGCCAACTTGGAACCAGACGGAGCTGAGAGGAGTCAAGAGGATGTAGTGAGTTTGTGTTTACACGCAGTCTGGAACTGAATGTACTTAACTCCAAATGAGAGACCATCTTGGACGGGATCACAACATCATGTTAGTGTCCTGAACCACGAGTGCTCAGTCGGGGTTACTACATTAACATTACTACATTATTACATGAGCACTCGGTTTTCATGACTCGCTTATCTTCAAATTTAATTTTGATCTCAAAGCACATTTAGCACATTTAGCAATGCTGTGATGTTGACATGCTCTGTCCACAGACATGCACCCCTCAGGCGCAGCATTAAAACCACTGACAGCCAAACTGAATAACAGTGATTATCTCATTACCACGTGGTGTTCTTCTGGCTGCTGTGGAAATTCTGCAAAATTCACAAAGTGTGCGTCTATTGGAATTCACTACTACAATAAACAATATGTATGCAGACCGGACACTCATGCCCTCCAAAGACAAAGTTATAAAGTCATACTCGTACGGAAAAGTTTGTCTCTCGTACCCCTCCCAGCAGAGGGAAAAAGTTACGGGTCAGTTTCTCAGGGTTTTCTATACTGTTTCGCTAATGAGGCACTGCGAGGCCTCCGCAGAATTATTTGTGTGGGCCTTGAAGAGACGAGGTAAGACCTCCTGTGCACTCCGATGCCTCAGGTTCAAGCTGGCCTCCTTAACACGACCAAGAGTCAATATATGAAATATGCAAAAGAATAACATACCTGGTGTCAGCAGGAAAATTCAGTA
>NW_007578161.1:88914-91768 GCF_000690725.1 Stegastes partitus | reverse complement strand
CTGTATTGACTCAGCCGCTCTGCTGGAGGCTACATTAGCCACTACTGCTGCAACTCCTGCTACGACCATAACACCTGAATCTGTCCACCAACCAGTCATTGGTGGTCGAGTTGACTTGTGGGTAATGTTTTGACAAAAAAAAAAGAACGTGTGGTTGACAAACAACAATATGTCTGATGTGGCTTCATCGATTATCCCAAACAAAAGTAATCCTAAAGGTAATTTGGAAACCTGTAAATTTAAAAAGAGAATACATTCAGTTAAAGCTACATTACTTTAGATTTGAAGATGCCTCCATCTGAAATCAGGAGGTGATGTTGTTGTATAACCTGCCTTAAGAAAGAAGGTGAAGGGAGACGATTCTCTGTCCATTGCAGCCTTTGTCTACAGGAGAGCCCTCACTTGACTCATGCTCTCCCAGGAAGGCGCTACTGCCAACTGTGCATATGTCTCTGCTGTTGGTCTTGGACGGTGCACTCCCTCTCCAGACCACCTTTTGTGCTCACAGAGATGAAAGAGCGTCCTGATGTCATGGTCAGCTGCATCGCAACTCAAATAACTGCGACCTGAAGGTTGGGCAGTAGCCTATTTCTCTCCTCGCTCCTGGATTTAAGACCATGCCTTATAAATCTCATTGTGTGGCAAGAAAAAAAAAGTCAAGGGAGCTGGAATATGAGAAATACGATATTGGGAACGAGGCCAGAGGGGGGATGTTGCAGAGACAGAGATAGTGGAGATGTTGGCTTTGGGAGTGGCTGAGGAGCCTGGCAGCAGATGGGCTCGCCTGGTTTCTAACGCAGATGGTTTAATAATGTTTTTCGAAGATTTCAACAGTTAAGGGTTGATAAGCTGGCAGTCTGATCATCTTGCATGGGCGTAATATTAGACTGCATGGATATTGGAAGAAGCGTCTCTGTCTGAGCCCTTAAGATCCCGAGGAGCGACTGCATTGGTTTACTGACAACACAATCCCAGAGACAAAATATCTCAGTGGCTTTCTGAAGACAGAGGGTTGGTTTTTTTTTTCTTTTTGACACACAGAAGCAATTCTGGACCTCAAATAAACAGCCACATCTCAGTTAAGCTAAAAATCACTTACTGTCTGTTTGTTGTCTTGTTTACTTGTAGCCATAAAATGTGATCCAAGAACTCACATTCCAAGATTTTAAAAATACATTGATGCTACAGTGGTGCAAAATCAGATAAATGAGAGATGGAAAGGGGAAGTAGGAGCATGTGGTACCCCCCTTGCATCCAGAGGAGCCTAATTATGATANCGAGGTAAAAAGAACACCAGCTATGATGTCTCAGCTGGTAAGAATGAAATTTCATTCTTTCTGGAATAAGAAATGTGTCAAACATAATACATCCGCAAACTAACGTGTAATGAAAGTGGGTCTGTCGCCGTTTATTCTCTGCTGTTGTTCATGACAACAAAAAAAAGAAAAACATTTCCAGTCCCATTACTGCAAGCTGTAGGCACGAAAACAATGCCGCAGATTCAACTAGTTTACCGGTAAACAGCGGAAAACCGATTGAGTAGAAATGAAGAAGCCACCGGCAGCCTTGTGTACCCACAGTTATGTTGCGTTTGGCTGTCAGAGGAAAGCTTATTGTTAATGTCTGCGGTATGAATAGTGGAATTACTGGGTGTTAAGGTACTGTGAAAGAGAACTGTGAACTTGAGGTACGAAATGCAAAAATTCCAAACGAAGACAGCCTCCTTTTGTTGCTCCGCCGCCGCTGTTCTGTTTCGTCTCGTTTTCCTTCCTCCATACTGGCTGAATTCCTCGCCGACACACATTTGATTGCTATAGAACTGCAATGTGCCGCTATTTTATTATGTTTATGCCCATGGGAGTGCGATGGGAGAAGATTTAATGAGTGTTGCCACAGATGAACAATGTGACTGTTGTTGCAAAGTGTTGTGAACAGTTTGCGACGGCAGCTGAATCCTCGACATGCTGGTGCTGTGACTCAACCCAGTACAAGTTAATTAATTTAAAGGGTGGTGTAAATGATGGTTATATAAAGTTTGTTCATGCTGCGATATTCAGAGTCTCTCCAGCAAACGTGTAGTAATTTGTTCGGACTGCAAACATATTATTGGCACAAAGAAACGGTGTAAAATGGTGAGATGGTGTAACTCAAACCATGAGCTTTTCCAACACCGTACCGTATAGAACTGGTGGCTGAATTTAATCACGTAAATATGTGTGGTAGAGAAAACAGATAGAAAACAAGAGGCAAGGTGGAATAATGGGCGCCTCCTACATCAGACTTTGTTGCTCCTCTTTTCCTATGGATGCCATATGGTGCGGTGCCCACTCGTCATGTAATGCCAACACACACAGGAGCAAGAAACGTGGGCCTCTCACAGTTTTACAGCCTTTATTATAATCCGTCTTTGTGCTGTGGATTAGCATAGCTCTGATTTTGGTGTAAGATTGTGTTGCTCAGAATGAAAGGTGAAGGGTTTAAGTAAAATTTGCTTCATTGTGAATCAAAAAGCACACGCATGCCTCAATTTGACCAATTTGGTTTGAAAGGGAAACTATCCAGAGAGCTCAGTCGTCTTGTTTCTACATAAATGTCAAGAAAATTTAAAGCAGACTTTGAAATCTTAAAAAGAAGAAAATGTGAATTTGACTTGTTAACTGCTTTGGAGTGAACAGTATGATCAGAAAGTGGGGTAAGATCGTAATGAACAATACAATAAGCTGGAAGCAAAACCAGTTTGGCAACTGCTCAGAAAGCCTGAAGACAAAAAGAAACAAACACATCTTCGGTCATCTATGAGACAGATGAAGAAAAGTCTTTAGGATTTGGTGTAATTATTAGTTGTCAGCTGGTG
>NW_007578161.1:51315-85965 GCF_000690725.1 Stegastes partitus | reverse complement strand
CAGCCACAACAACAGCACGGGGAACGTTACCTCCTTGGACCGCCACTTCTCTCTTGACACTGACCGTGCACCGGCAGCCTTGGTGTCAGCAAACAAATAGACATGTGCAGATTGGGAGCCAGACATAAACCCTGTCCCTGAGGGATGTAGCTGAGCTTGTTAGCTCGAGCTCACTGGTGTGAAGGATACCTCAGTGCTGTATATTGGAATTACAGTATATCCTCTTGAACCTGCGCTGGCTTCCACTGAGCTCTAATTACCCTATGTAAGATGCTGCTTTATCAGTAAAGCTGCATAGTTGCCCAGACGGACGGCGTAGCTTTTAGTTCAAAAAGTTCTACGTGTTTTTTTTGTTTTTTTATCATGTGATATGACAGGATTTATTAGCCACAGTGTCTTGCCTTCAGACAATTTGTGTCTGTGCAGTGATCCCACAGTAACACCAGCCCACTCCTGATATTCTTTCTGCTCCAAGGTCTCAGAGACTGCGAAAGATTCTCAGAAATGTGCTCAACTCTAACCCGCAGACACGTCGTATTGTTTATTTGATTTGCCGCTATTAAGCCTGCATTCTTTTTTAATTGCTTAATGTAGGAGAGGAACAGAGACATAATGTTGTGTGTAGGTGTGAGAGATTTTCTCCGAGAGCGGATTTAAGCGGAGCATTATCAAAGACAAATTCGCCGCAGCACAAATGTAGGTAGCCGAACATCTGTTTGAAGTGTGCTATTTATTCTGAAGTGGTTGTAATCACCATGATGTGGCTCAAATTACTGAGGTGCTGCTCCGGAGTGGAATAAAATTACATTTTGTAAACCAATTTAGCCTAGCTGTTTTACAATTAGATCAGGAGGATATCACTGACGCAGTTGTTCTGGATGTACTCAGATAGTAAATACGTTCTACAGAGTCACTTAATAAAACTAATACCATGAAGAAAAAGCTTACGTGGAGGCTGGCAGAGCTCGATAGGGGAACCGAACGTTTTCAAAGCCACCAGACTCCCACTGACGACAACGATGACTTCACCTTTGCGATACATGGGAGCTGCTCGTCTGTTGTTGTGCACCTTTGGTGTTTTAATGCGGTTGTTCAGGTTGTAAAACACCGAAGTCGCACAAACAAACTAATCAGCTGAGGGAGTGGTAGACCAGCAATTCCCGTCTCCTGCGAGGTAAAATTACTGTTTTTGTCAATTGAGTCTGGTAGCTTTGAAGACAGCGATATAAAAGCTTTAATTCGCTGTCGTAAAGGCTCCGTCTGGCAGCCAGGTGAAGCAGTGAAATACTCTAAATATAGTTCCCACTTAAATGGATACAGATTTTTTTTTTATTTGGGCCTCTCTGCAGGTGGCTGGAATACGTTTTGTTGCTGACCCCGTCCACGGCGCTTCACTGCTTAACTTCTCCTCCAGTCTGCTTCTCCGATCTGGAGGCGTACCAGCAGCCATCTACTCTAAGTATTACGCTGAATATGGATAAGGTCCTCATTCAACCCCACTTCAAAGAAACCAAACTACGCCTTTAAGTCCTCACTTCAAAGCAACCTGAACTTCTCTGTCTAAGCCTCCTCTGTGTGTTTCGATGGCAAACGCCAAATGCAGACTCACGGTGGAGGATCCTGCACCGTATAGAAGGACTGGAATGACAAGACAAATGTCCGTTCTGTGGTCAGGTAGAAGCTATTTTTCAGACTTTACTCATCTGACGCACCTGTCTGGGCTGCTGGAGTTATTAGTTCTTACAAAAAGCTTTTTCTTTATGGTGTTAAATGCAGCAAAAGCATTAACGCCAGCTTTTAAACACAGGACAGGTGAAGATGGCAGGAGGAGGAAAGATGCTCTACCATCTTGTCTGCAGCCAGGTATTACTCAGATATTATATATATAGTAATATATTCTAACCTTCTCATAGCACAATTAAAATACAGAACATACATCTCGTATTGTTCATTCAACAACATATTCTGATGACTGAATTAATAGCTACTTACATATAATCCCTTTAACGACGAGCAGCCGAGCAGCAGCAGGTGAATGTCTTTAGATGATAACGAACAAGCACGCAACATGTTTGCTCTTCCGTTAATTGCCTCCTTAATTCTGCGGAAACTTTAAGGCGTCGGTTTCGAGCGGCAGTCTTCTTCCTTCAGGTTTGTATTGTTTGTTCATCTTCTACGCAGATCCAGTGAAGTGTTTAATAGTTTGAGACTTGAGTGGTACTCTTCTATCAAACAACCTGAAGGTTGCTGATGCTGAAGTGTCACCTTAATAGTATCGCATCATCTCACTTCTGCTCAGACTGAACATATCTGGTGTACTCCTCCAATCATTGTCATCATCTGCACAAATGAAGAAAATGTTTTGGGTTTGACGCTCATCCTTTATTCCTTATGCTCGTCATCAACATATGGAGCACTTGGCTGACACACAGCATCTATATAAATGAACAGGATTTGTTAACTGTGCTGTTGTTTACATCGTTTACATTCCTCTGTCCTGCACGGGATCGAATAAAACAAATCTATCAACGTTGGTCCACACATGACTTTGGCAGGTTACTTTAATTTGGAGGGTTTGTTTTTGGATGTTGCACAAATGAGTTTATTGTGTATTTATTATATTATTAGTTGCAGCACTTTATTATTGTATATGTACATTTTAGGGGCTGTTTCCCACTTTGGGTCAAGTGTACAGAATATTATTTAACGTCTGGAGAAGACTTACCACCAGGAAGTCGAGGCTACAAATATGATAACTATAGATTAAAGGATCTGTTCTTCATCTCCTCTCAGAAACAACAGTGGTGGTGACAGATCTTTCTGTTAAACTGAGCTCAAAGACTAACTCGGCCAGCTGCTGGCTAACAACAGGTCAAACACTCGGGCTTCCAGAGCATGAGTCAGCGCACACCTCAAGCAGCAGCATAATAAGACATCGCTCACAAATCCTGTTTGCGGTGGAAAGGACCGGTCACGTTTCTGTCTCAGTGGGAAGTACGTGCGACTAAAAATATTTCAAAGCCAGTTTTTAATTACATTAAGCAAACATGTGAAGCGACGGACTCCTGTACTGGTGCACTTGCGAGATAATAAACCTCTTTCAAATTCAGCGGTCTGCAGCGAGATCAAGAGATACAAAATGTGGCTCATCTGGCCTGGCGTCGACACACAGCGGTCTTACTGTTAAGCTTCTCCATATCCTACGGTTTCTCTCTGTCTAAACATGTTTTGTAACTCCGCTGAAAATCAAGCAGCCAGCGGTACTTCTCGCTGTCAGTTTCTGCAACATAACTTGGATGAATTGACATGTGTTAGACAGTGTGTTAAAAATACGTCAAAGATGGCCAGCAGGGGGCGACTCCAACGGCTGCAGAAAAGAAGAAGTCTATGAGAAAACAAGCCTGTTTCTTACTCAACTTGATCCCACAGTAAACATTTTCTTGATAAAGTTATTACCTCAAACAAGAGTTTCAGGTCTGCTTCAATACAACATGATGTTCATTTTGTAAATTATAGTCTTATTTAAAGGATGCAGGGTGGCGCAGTTGGTAGCACTGTTGCCTCGCAGCAAGAAGGTCGCTGGTTCGCATCCCGGTGGGGGCACCGGAATCTTTCTGCGTGGAGTTTGCATGTTCTCCCCGTGCAGCGTGGAGAACCTCCGGGTTCTAAGGCTTCCTCCCACAGTCCACAAACATGTTGAGGTTAATTGGTGATTCTAAATTGTCCGTAGGTGTGAATGTGAGTGTGCTTGGTTGTCTGTCTCTAAGTGTAGCCCTGTGATAGACTNGTGTTAAAAATACGTCAAAGATGGCCAGCAGGGGGCGACTCCAACGGCTGCAGAAAAGAAGAAGTCTATGAGAAAATAAGCCTCCTTCTTACTCAACTTGATACCACAGTGAACATTTTCTTTATTAGATCATTACCTCAAACACGAGTTTCAGGTCTGCTTCAATACAACATGATGTTCATTTTGTAAATTATAGTCGTATTTAAAGGAAAACTAGACAATAAGGCGAGGTATGGTTTTAGGGTGTGGCTGTCTTGTGACAGATAAATGACCGTGTCTGCTCAGTGTCCTCGATCCACCCGTCACTCATCCTGTCTGGATCCAAAAAAACCAAATTCCAGCCTTGATGCTGTAGCAGCGAGTGATGTCACGTTGGCTGCCTCTATCATCTATATACAGTCTACGGTTGTACGTTCATGTGGTGGGGATTTCATTTTATATCGAATCACAGTAAGGTCAAAATTTTAACTGGCTGGGCCGCCGCTTTAGCTCACCTGGTTGAGCTGGCAACTCATATACAGGGGCTATAGTCTCCAATGCAGCAGCCATAGGGTTGGAATTCCACTCATGGCCCTTTGCTGCATTCTCCTGTCTCTCTCTTGACTGTCATATCTAATAAAAAGGCCAAAAAAATAACTTTAAAAAATCCTGAATGCCTTGTTAATACTTGCTAAATTAGGACAACAGACATGGCATACGATACATGTATTTATTTTAAATGAGAATAAAGTGATTTTAATGAAAAATCACAATTGAAAGTTCAGACTTGGTCATTTTTGCTGATGTCGCTCATGATGAGTTCAAGGGCCGTCTGACGATTCTTCCTGTTTTCACAGTTTCTACGTTTGATAAATGCTGTAATTTTGGAGATTTTCTCAAAGACAAAATTCATTTAAGACCCTCCATCAGATTTGGGGGTTTACAGGGTTAGCATTAGCATGTTAGCATTGTATTGTTTGTATTTAGTCCGAGTTTCACCAAACCACCAGCCCGTCTTGTTACGCTGACCTCGGTGACTGATACCTGCGCCACACCAAAGTGTCTTACCCAACTGTTATTATTGTGTTTTATTTATGTTCTACTCCGTTAGCAGTCGATCACGTCCGGGGGGGGGGACCCCATTCTGCGACACTCTACTCAAGGCCTGGACAGTTTCTTGTTCATCACGAGAGCCTCCAGCTTTATCTCATACTCACCAGGATCTCACACCGAGGAGTGTCCTTTTAATTTACTGTCTCATAAAGCAGGGCCCTTTGAGACTTTAATGGTGATTACAGGCTATCCAGAGAACCAATAACAGCCGAGAGCTCAGATAGGGAGGATACCTCCGTCCTCTGCACACCTCCACTCCCTTCCAGCCGGAGCACTTAATCTTTGCCTGCATGCTCCCTGTCTTCACGGGTGAAGCTCCACTGTAAACATCAGGCACCGCTTTGTCTGATCCCGGCTGCTATTGCGGCGTCTCCTGTCCTGATTTCAAAGGAAAAAGTTTCTTTTTTTCAACCTGAGGAGCTGGCATCTTCGTTTTAAGAAGTCTGGATAATTGAAAGTTGGGGTGAGCTGGTCGTTCTGCACCGTGGATTTGAATACCGCCGTGCCGGAGCTTCTTCTAATTGGCTGGAGATGTGTATGGAAATTGTTTTAGTCTTAAATGGCAGGAGGAACCAATAATAACGCCGAGAGAGTGAGATTGAATCCCTGGTGGAGAATAACACATTTTAAGTTAGTAGTAAAAAAACCCTGTGAAATTCTGTGCTGCTCAAAGCGATATATAGGATCCAGCAGGCATCTGTCAAAGAAATTATTCTTGTCTCCGTCAGCCAATGTGTATCTGTGCGTGTTTGTAAGTGGGAGAGAAAGCCCGGCTGTCAGACGAGAAGCACCTAATACCAAGAGTTCTTTTTTACCCTTTGTTTTTAATTAATTTGCACAACAATGCCGCTCCGTCTATTTGTCGAAGCAGATGAAACACAAAGACGGCGTCGCTCCCAACGCGCTCTATATGCACGTTCTGCGTCTGGGCCGAGGAGCTCGAGTCGTTTATGCAGCATTGACGCTTTATGTTTCGCCTCCCTCGCCGAGCTCGGCGACGAGGACGGGCTAAGTGCTGCAGACCTCTCAGTCTTTTATAAGATTACAGGGGCCAGAATTAAATAGACGCATGTGCAAAGGTTGAAGGGCCAGGGAGGAGCCAGGCAGCACCGAGGTAATGCCACTGTCGCTCTGATGTTTATTGGGAGCAGCCCAGACAGAACCTCCCTCCCTCCGCACAACACACACACACACACACACACACACACACACACACACACACACAGACACATGCATTTCCCTGTATTGATCAGTTGGAAAAAAAAGGGTTGAGGTCAGCAGGCATATGTCTAAATTTCTTTCTCTGTGTCTCTCACACTCCATTTGTCTCTGTCTGATTCAATACTCTCCTTCCCCCATCAGGGGGCCACGCTTCATCCATATATTTGCGGCTCCCCTCCCCTGACCCGCTCTCCTCACACTCGATGCTTTCTTTTGTGTCCGTCTCTTTGCCCTTCACTTGACATACATAAATCAATCAGTCAGTCCAATTTCATTCGGAGCAAAGCCTGATGGATTTGCTTCTGAGCCACCGTTCTGATAAAGTAACAGTATCCAGAGTGTAATTATCTTCTGAATTAGATGATGTGGTTATGTGGCCGTGGATTTGATTTCGCTTCATTTTCGGTTAGCGCGCGCAAAGTGGAACGGCACCAACACATACAAACAGACGCACGGCGGTCGGAAAACATCTCGGAAATGGGGTAAACAGGTTGTTTTTTTTTTTTTTTCATCTGCTGGATTAGATCAGGTTCAGGAGATGAACACAACTGAATGCATTTCACACACATATGAGCCACAACGTGCTGATTGCAGACCCTCTGTGTGCTGCCAAAACAGCTCTGGCCCACCAGAACATGGGTACAGCACTTGTGGGGGTATCCGTGGTGTCTGGCGCTGAGATGTTGGCAGCAGATCCTTCGGGTTGAGGGTGGCTCTCTACGGATCAGGCTTGTTCTGGCACATCTGGCACCTCAAGCCGAGCAGTTTTTACAGCGTGGCGGTTGTCAAACGAACACCCACATGAACGCCAGGACCCAAGGTTGGCCGGCAGAGCATAAATATAAATTTGTATTGTGTATCATTATCATATGGTTTTATTGTTCTCAGATTTTTTCGTCAGGCAGGAAAGTGTTTCATTGTTTGGTCCACAGCAGAACCAAACAATGCAAAGAATGCCAAATGAATTCAATGCATTTACAGTAAATCTGTTCACTCGACAATGTTTGCATCCTCTATTGTTAACAGTAGTTGTGCATAAGCTTAAATCTGGACCTTTTTTTTTTTGTGTGTGTGATTAAATATATGATCTCAATATCAAGGTGCTGAGAGGCCGTATTCAAAAACAATCTGGGATAATTAAACGTATTATTTGCTGCATGCGGCGTATCCACGATTAGCTCCCTCTTCAGATGCCCTGATATTCTAAACACTGCACATACTTCGCTGTGGGCAGGCTTTTGGTGAACTCAAGACGTGATTTGTTCATCAGGAAATTCGCCAACTGTTCATGTTTTAAGCAGGAGTCAGTGGTGCGTGCAGCGTGTGGAGGCAGAAGTTTTGGAAACAAGCTCTTTCAAATCTCATACTTTTTCTTTTCACTACAGATTTCCCACCGCAGGCCGCGGCGGCGGATAAATGAATACGAAGGTCAAACTTCGGGGCACGATGCTACGACATCCTGGTTGTGCGCCCGCTGCACGGAGCGGCGGCGTTTAGTGTGGAAGGACAGCTGCAGCTGAAAATACAAATAAAATGAAAAAAACATGTAGCACAGCCCTTGTTATTGTATAATTCTGTGAATTTAACTGAAGCCTCGGTATTGAACAAATCCTGTACCACAGAGTATTGATATGTTACGCCTAATCCTCTTGCATCTCTTTGAGCAGCACTTCCAGGAGCGACGAGAGACAAAAACAAATCCAGATTTTCCACGAAGCATTATCAGCGAAGGTGCAAGACTTGTAATTATGGCTGCGATCGTCGACGAGCCGTAACGCGATATGTAGAAAATGATTTCTCACAAATCCTGGAAACTGTGGCAAATCTCGAGCACTGTGGACTGAAGCGTCTCTCCCACGTGACAGACTTGATTCTTCATGCAAATTTAACCAAACTAACGTGCAGGTTTTTAACTAAATGTAACACGTCTAAAACAACACCGAGGGGCTTGATGTGGCAGCTCTTCCCTCACAGCAACGTCGATGAACAGACAAGGCCATCCGTGCCTGAATCTTAACGCTTTCCCTCACAGATGAAGCAGATAGCTGATCAATAATCGCCAGACTCAATCAATCAATGTCCCCTCAGCCTAACCCGGCTAACCACTCCGCCGCTGTTTCAGGCCCAGCTGCATCAGCTCCAGGGCTGATTTGTCCTCCAGTGCCTCTGTCATTTGTCTTTAGATTTCCCTTCCATCTGATAGCTCCAGTCTTTTTAAATGCCCTTTCCACATGCCCTTACCCCCCACCCTCGTCAGTGATTTATACTTGTTCGTCACCGAGGACGCTATTAGTCCATGCTCATTTGCACACACATTTCATTCGGCCCTGAGGGTGCGACGATCCCACATGTATCCCAAAGTTGTTTAATCATGTTGTTTCAAAAACCCACCTGAGTGATTTGTGTGGAAGGTAAATGAGGCTGATTTGCTCCCTTTGTAACCTCTACCATTAAATTTAACTTTATTAAAAGAATCACCACAAATTAAATAATTCATAAGTGGGAACATGTTTCATTAGTCATGCATCGAACAACTTTTTTTATTTCATTTGAAGCTTTATAAATGTACAATGCATCTCCGTCTCCTTCCTTTGCGTTTTTCTTTTTTTTTTTTTACGCTGCAAGTGTTTGTTCTTTTGATTTTTCATTTTCTCATTTTGCTCTCAACGCTTCCCTCTACAGGCAATTCACATGTGCAGTGAACTGTGAAGGAAACAATTTGTACCCTCGTTCTCAAACACATCCATGGCCATTTACACACACAAGCATACATGCATGAAGACAAAAAGTCATTATTATGCATGAGCGGGCAGCGTCACGCGCACATCGATGTCATTGCCATGCATTTAAAAAAAACTGCTTGTCAGGGTTGGATCGAGAGCCATCATGGCTGCCAATGTTCAAAATGTGAAGTTTTTTTAAAGCAACAGCTCTGAATTGCTCTGTCTACGGGGGGACGGACAAGTTCTTCATGGCAGTTATCTTCCACATTTGCACTCCTTTTCTATCTCTTTTCCTATTTGCAATTGTGACATTTGGCGTTTCTCCCACTGCTCGTTAAGACGGCGGCGTCAGATCAAATGGAGACACATTTTGCTGCAATCAAGTCGTCCCGGTGATCGTCGCAACATCTGTTCTTCCTTCTTTAACAACTTTTGAAGAAGTCGGTGCAGTAATTGGAAAGCCTATGATCGTAGGCCCATGCTATCAGTGATTATCGTTTTAAAAGTCCCTCCCCAGTTATGGCGTTGACTGCTTCTTCTTCCCATGAGATTTTCTCCCAAGCACTGTACCAAAAAAATCCCACATACACATAGAGGATCAATAATCCATGACAACATCTTGTGGCTGGCTGTGCTGATGAAAAGTTAACATGTTTATCTGCAGGGACGGAGCAGATCTGATTAGTATTCTTCTTCCTAAGAGAGAATTTCAAAGCTTAGAAATCCAAAGCAAAAAAAAAAAGGGGCAGAAGACATTTTAGTGTCATATTAAAAGCAAATCAGCTTTCAAACTAGTTTTAAGTTTCTGTGATGGATTACAGTTTAATTATATAATCGCTGTCTGTAGTTGGGAAATAGGCTTAAGGTTTGGAGATGATAAAAAAAGGCAAGACAGGGTGTTTAGAAAATGACGCAAAGTGAGAAATTAGCATTTAATACCTTTGACTCATAAAAGATAGCATCCAGTGGAATATTTTCAGAGAGAAAGTGAGACACGCTGGTTGCGGATAATGAGGAACTCCTGCCTCACAGTCATAAATGTTTATATACAGTGTCACATGGAGTTGTGATTAGAAATCGGAGTGCAAAATATGTCACATGTTATTTAAATTCATGTGATTCATTTTGGCGGTGGGAGTCGTGCACACATAGTTTGGATGCTAATAAGGACCTGTGCTTGTCACATAAAGAAGTCTCCTCCAGTACAGTATGAAGTGACAGGTTTAGGACGTGTAATGAGCAAGAGAAGAAGAAACACGAGACGGCGGCGTGAAGATAATAAACAGCTGCTTGTCGACAGTGTACATGTAGCTAAATGTGCTCGACACATCTACTTATACATTTGTCACTCAGGGGCAGGGCCAAGGGACTGAAGTCTGTCTCATCTACATAACCAACAGTGAAGCGCTTTGAAGGCTACACATGTACTCATAGACCTTTATATTGTTTTTCTGGCAGATTTCTCTACAGCCGTTGTTCCCATCCAGATACGTTTTAACAGAACATGCACCACATACAAATGAATAGTTCAATAGTTTTGATTTTTGTAGCAATTGTCTAAATAATTAAGCTAAATTTGTCAGGTTAATCTACATAACTGCTAATGTTGTGGGGTTTTGGTCATAATATTTATATTAGTTAGAGTCTTAGCTATATTATTGCATTATTTAGGCTAATCTCCATAATTATTAGTGCTGTAGAATATCAGAATTGAGCCTTAAATCCCCAATATGTACATCACACAGGTAAAAACACACTATATTTGTAGGGTATTGACCCCAATATTTACACTTTTCCTAATCCAATCCTGTTATATATCTGGCTATATTTCATGCTTATGATCTAGTTCATTTCTTTGAATTTGTTATTATTTGTGTGATTTGACGTGTTTTATTTTATCATACTGATACAGGTCGTTCAGATGGAGCTGCAGTACCATGTTGTCCTCCTCCTCCCCACCAGCAGGGGGCAGAGGGCAGCTGCCGCTTTGTCGCACAAACCCAACGAAGAAGACGCAGAAGCGGAAGAGACGTGGCACATAAACAGAGAGAGGAAGATTCACTGATGACAGCTTCTGGAGCCGCCTTCCATGTGAATTTAACAAGGAAGCGTAAATGACAGCTGCTAAACGTTGCCTAAAACCGACGGGACTTCATTAATGTCTGTGTGACAGGTAACGTAAACACCCGCAGTTTCTGCTGGAACTTCTCCAACTCCAGCGGCTAAGCTAGTTTAGCTCGCTGACGTTACCTTTCCTGGTAACTTCCAGCTAAGCTAGCAGCTAGCTTGTGTTAGCTCAGATAAATGTTGGAATTAAGGCGTCAGGAGGTGTTGTCCCCGACAGGATGTCATGGTTGGTGTTAGGCATGACGAGGGCGCTGAGAAACTGACTCAGGACCGCTCGAAATGTTTGCGATAACTTATTACAAGTTAGCACAAATCATAGCATTAGTGGTGCAGCAGTTACTGTTAAAGTACAAACCACGTCTATGAATAATGTGAGCAGCAGCTAGAGGTGTGTGGCATTGATAGCCAGCTGATGCTTAAATCACATGGCATAAGTCAAGGTGGCGTGATTCCAAATTCTAGCTTTTAAACAAGATTACATTTAATTGGTGTCGTTTGTGAATGTCTATCCACTGTTTGTGACATGACAATAGATGATGAACAGGTAGAATAAACACCTCAGAAAAGGCAAGTTAAGAATAATAGGCCTCCAAGCTTAGGAGAACATATATAGTATGCTATGTAAACTGCATTTCCTGTAGATTCTAACATAACAAGTGTGCACTGTGGCTAAAATCCTCTAATATCTAATAATAAATATTGCAATATATCAAGATCAGTTCAAATAATGGATGAAGTACTCCAACAGTTAACTAAACCAGCAAATCATATACCAGACTGATGTTGTTTTTAATCATACTGATAAGCATCATTGTCCACACAGGCAAAATACAATCAGAAATATTAAACATTGGTGTAAATAGTACAGATAGGTGTCTGACTGTTATCAGATGTGTGTCATCACATGATACATGGTATAATAGGCCTGTTTCAGACTTTCTGTTCATCAGACATCATCAGAAAGTGTTTGCTGCATTTCTGAATAAGCAGTTTTTTGTAAAGGTTGTCTCCAGGTCAGACTTCGTAACATTTATCTTTGAACACAGCACAAGTCTAAACTGCATGCCAGTGTGTTATCAGATGATCACACTCAAGGAAAACACAGTTTCCGTGGCATAATCACAAATCACTGTTCTCATTAAGCTCGCTCTACATTTCAATTACAAACTGAAATGTGCATACAAACATATATACAATACAGCTTCACCATGATGAAGACAGAGGCCTAAACAGAATAATAAGATGCACCAATGACGAATATTATCAGGATTTTAGCAAAATGTTAACATTGGCTGACGTTCAGTTTGTTGCTTTGAGCTGTTTGTAAAAGTTTTTTTCTCCAAGTTTATTAAACACCAGCAGCAGGGTTCACGTTCAGCCTCTTCAACACGAGAGAGTTAGTTTCACACATTGAACAACAGCAGTACCTTTATTAGTTACACATAATTATAAATAATACCTGACATGAAGACCGGATCAAACAGCAGACCACGCTGTGTACCTCAGATAGCTGTCACACAGACTTACAGTTTATCAGCTGCAGTAAAATCATTTCCATAGCGACTATCAGGTTGAGTCCTGAGCTCCATCACAGCAACAACATGTTTTTATTTTACTGTAGGTGAAGTAGGAGTTAGATTGTCATCATACAAAGACTAGATTTTCAGTGTTTACAAAATAATAAATAAACAAAGCTATTAGTTATCTGGACAGTTTGATAGGCTGTTGTTAGCTTACATTAAGTCGGTTATTCTATTGTTTTGGTATATATTACTCCAATCTCCAAATATTCCATATGTACTGTGGCTCTCTCTGTCACTATGTTGGAATGAAACAGTCACATAAAAAGGATCCATTTCAGAATGCTGTCACTTCAACAGACCAGTGAAGCAGCCGTGCTATATTCCACGTCCAATAAGGGCTGTTTTTACATGTTTCCAAGCCAAAAAATTGAAGAAATACATGTTGACAGCATAACTTTTGCGTTCTCTATCCACACGGTAAACAGTTTTATCTTGAACACAACACACATTGCACAAACACCCCGAGGTTCAAACCTCTCCAGTGACTTTTTATTTAAAATGTGAGGGAAATGAGGTGCTTTGCTCCACTCGTAGTGGGTACAAGTCATCATCCAGTGTGTCAGGGGAAATTTTAGGCTTTTACGAAAAGGGGAAGAGATAAAGTTATGAGTAGCCGCAGGATGAATGGATTCAGTGTAAACCTTTTAATGTCTCATGTTTTTGGTGGTAAATGAAGATACATTCTTTTCACTTCCAGTTTCTGCTCATCGCAAACAGCAGGACATTTCCTTTTTTTTTTTTTTTCAATTAAAATACTGGATACTCAGTCTGAGCACATGTTGTTGTGTACACCCATACCAAACCTGCATTTGTTTGTTTGTTGTCAACACAGTGCAGGTGGCCATGGGTCTCTGCAAGTGTCCGAAGAGAAAGGTTACCAATTTATTCTGCTTCGAACACCGTGTGAACGTGTGCGAGCATTGCCTCGTCTCCAACCACAACAAGGTCAGTGGGTGACCAATTATCACATGATGTTTGTTTGTACAAACATTGCATCACATTAACAGTGTGTGTGTGTTTTAACTCGCCGCCCTGCAGTGTATCGTGCAATCGTATCTGCAATGGCTCCAGGACAGCGATTACAACCCCAACTGTGCTCTGTGCAACACTCCACTGACTGCACAGGACACGGTCAGACTGGTCTGCTACGGTAAGATTGTCTTTTTGTTTTATGATAAAGTCATTGGGATTCCACGCCCGCCTGTGACAAGCGATGGTGTTTAAAGGAACAGTGTGGAGAGCAACAAGCATGTTTTCCATTTACGTCTACTGCTATCTACAAGATCTTTAGCTTGTTGTGATCGCAGCATTGAGAAATGGTGTTGCACTGCTCTTGCTATGGAGTGAAGCTGTGTTTCTCCTTCCACAGATGTGTTTCACTGGTCATGTCTTAATAACTTGGCAACACGGCTGCCCCTCCATACGGCCCCAGCAGGATACCAGTGTCCCACCTGTCAGGGTCCAGTGTTCCCCCCTTCCAACCTGGCCAGCCCGATTGCTGATGTGCTGAAAGAGCAGCTGTCATCTGTTAATTGGGCCAGAGCTGGTTTAGGGCTTCCACTGGTGAGACACTATTGTGATGAAATATCTTGTTTGCTGCTCTCATCAAGCAACAAGAAATTCATTCATTATGTGTGTGTTTAAAAAGCAAATTTACAGTTGTTATGTTCTAAACTAATCATAAAAATGTGATCTTTGGCTGACAGATTGAAGAGCCCATCGGAGTCCACGAGGAATCCACAGCTAATGATGTCACTGATTACACAGACTGGTCAACCTTTGATGGTGAGTCTTCATCCTTATATTTTAGCAAACTGCAACATGTGCCGTTTAAACAGACAACAAGGCTGCAGCATATTGGAAAACACTGACATTACAGCATCTTGTTTTTCTACTACGATGTAAAATATAGGATGTGGTCAAAGCGCTGCAGCCTGGTCCTGGCTGTTCAGAGCCTTCATCACGTTCACTGCACTGACTGTTGTTATACAGACTTGACTTCTCTCGCTGCAGCCAGAGCTTCTCTTATCTTCATTGCGATGTTGTCACTTTATGATCATCCGTTCCCCATCTGGACCACCGCTCTGTTCTGGCTGCATAATACATCATATGAGACAGCTCCGTTTCAAGTTGTGCCCTCCGTTTTTCAAGCAGCTCTCGGATGGCAACCCGAGAAAAATAGGTGTGATGGTTTTACGTGCGGCTTGTCGAGTGATAAGATTATGTTTTTAAAACCCTCCGTGGTTACTGTGTTAATTGGTGTCATGTCTTTCATGAGGTGAGAAGTTGTTGTGATTTCTCCCTGTCGGTTGGGACGTTTCTCACATGGTGTAACACTGACAAGTAGGGCTGAACGAGAGGGAGATAACGTCTAATTTGTGTGTTGTTTTTCTGACAGATGTTGTGATTTGAGTTGCAATATCATTAAGTTAAGCTTCAGGTCTGACTGTGTAATATAAAGATGTGATGGAGCATTACCACCGTCAGAACCACGTCTGTCACACATCCAGGATCACATGAGTGTGTAAACTATCCACACAAACGTTTAAACTCTATCAAATGTGCTACACAATGTGCAAGGTGTCACTGTTAAACAATAAGACTGGACCTGCGTCAGCTGAACCACATCGTATACGTCAATCAATACGCAGCATAAACAACCTCTGAGAGTTTCAGTCTGCTCAAATTAAATAAAATTTAAATTACAACGTTGCTCTCGGGCCTTTAACCTCATCTGCTCCAGAGGCGCCTTAGTGTGGCTGACTGCACTCTGACCCCAGTTTCCTAACAAGACAGTTTCCTCTTGCGGGATTAATATGAAACACAAAAGAAAAAAAACAGTTTTAAAAAATTGATGGCCGGCGCCGCTATAGCTCACCTGGTTGAGCTGGTGTCCCATGTACAGGAGTCCCCGAAGTGAAGGTCATGAGTTCGAATCCTGCTCATGGCCCTTTTCCGCAGGTCCTTCCCCCGTTCTTCTCCCCAACTTTCCTCTCTCTCTCTCTCTGAACTGCACTCTCAAATAAAGGCAAAAAGGCAAAAAAAGTAGTCGTTTAGTTGTTTAAGAAAGACATCCACAATGGCGTTTTACTCTGGACGGCATTCAGATCAGGTTTTTCACTCATCATACAAAGATTTGTGGTGCTGTTTTAAACAGTCAAACAAATTAGTCGTGTTGCCTTGTGTGGTGGCGACGACAACCGTAAGACACTTCTGACAGAGTCCTTGTTTGTGTCAATCTATACCCAAAGTAGTTCATGACATTGTGTTTCTTTTGCAACCAAATCATCCTTTTTGATGTGTCTCTCTTGTTCCTCGCTTGTTTTGCAAATGTGCAGCCTGCATGTCTTGTAAATAAAGTTTAAAAAAAGTTTTATAAAAACCGTGAATCCAAGAACCCTCAAGTCACAGTAAGGAATGTTCTACCAGACAGACTTGTCTTGTGGAACCGTCTGAGTTTTCTTTTTGTGTCAAGCAACAAAAAAGTTGCAGCAACATATTGTGCAGCATGATCAGATCATCAAACCGTCTTCTTTTCATTTCCACAGCACAAGAACAAAGTAACATCTACCCCAGCCACTCTTACAACACCAGCCTCAGCCCACCACCAAACTCGGTCTCAGCTCCAGCACAACAAGACCTCGGAGGTCCACATAAAAATGGAGATCCAAATCTGCAGGAGCACTCTGTGATCAACTTCACCACTGCCACCACCTGCGACACTATTACACTACACACAGGTATGGTCACATAAAAGCCCCCCGAAGCTGCTCGCAGCTTTGTTCCTCTTTAATTAGCCTCAAACGTTTGTGTTGTGTCCATACTGAACATTTAACACTTGACATATTTAATGTTTGTTTTTCTGCAGCATCGTCACCAAGAAAGATCTACGACACACGAGACGTCGCCCACAGCTCCGTCACACAGATCGACTTTGACGATGACAAGTACCGGCGGCGACCGGCGCTGAGTTGGTTTGCCCAAATTCTCAAGTTAGTATTATGATGCCGTGTTTTGAAGTTTTAACTTTAGGACTAAATTAATATGTGAACGCTTTTGTGATTTTTCTTCATTTGTTCATCTTTTCAGGAACCGTACAGGAGGAAAGCGGACATCCCTGTCCTGGAAGCAGCGGGTCTTCATGCTTCTTCTGGTCGGCGTTCTGGGATTCTTTACGTTGATAATCATCATGGCTAAACTTGGACGTGCCTCGGCTGGCTCAGACCCCAACTTAGATCCTCTTCTTAACCCCAACATCCGCGTGGGGAAGAACTGATCGCGAGCTATGTTTCCCTTCTTTTCCTTGAGTGTTACACGACATACGCCTGTGTAGAACGAGCTGAAGCGGGACTCTCCAGTACAAGGTTAGCCCAGCAGAGGGAGCGTTTACCCAACTTGAAGAGGCTGTTGTTTAGAGTGGAGGCGATCCCTGGTTCCATTCATTTACTTCAGGCAGTAGGAACGCACCGGGGCACTTTATTCATACATCCCACAACATTCAGGAGCTTTCCTGTGATCCAAGCAGAGCAACACACAAACTCCAAAGGTGACCAAGGCCTCGGTGCAAATAGACAAAAGGATCCAGTCAGTGTTGCTTTGATGAACAGGAGCGGTATATATATATACGGTATATATTTGTAATTCCAGCTAACATTTGCCGGTGATCTTTGTTAGTTGATTTATTTCTCAAGTTGACTAGAAACTAAACAAACACTGTTGATGTTTGAAGAACATCTGATGCTGGCAGAAATGTCAGATTGTACATAATCAGCGACAGAGCGTTTACAAACTGATTCCAGCTGCTGGTTTGACTTGAGCGGCTTTTTCTTACCATTTCTCCCACATAGAGAAGGTGTTTGCCCTCAGAACTGGAATCAGAGACCCCACACGTACTACACAACTATTTATGAGTGTCTGCATTACTTCTAAAAACCGAGTGCTTTGCTTTTAGATTCGCCATACATACTGTATGTTCATTTTCCTGATGTTTTTTGACTGTCCATTAAATGGGAATACTGCAGAAAATGCAATATTTGAATGCTTTTTATTGTGGCCGTTTCTTCCGCTGTGACGGCCAAAATCGTAAGTGAATCGCTCGTAAAGTGTGCAGCTTCAACGAGAATGTGTTATAAAGCATGTATGTGTACATTATAGTGTCGCAGTGCAAACAGTTTCTTATTTCACTGCCCAGTTCTACTGAAGTGGCTGCTGCCTGTAAGGAGGCTAACGCAGAGTAATGACTGTAAGATGAGGCCTCGGCACTTGATGTTCTCGCTGCACCCTTTTCATATTAACCATGAGTTCCCCCAAAAAATGTGAAGAATGGCAGCAAATAACCACTTGTGTGCTTTTCATTTTACTTTCCACGACAACCAAATATGTTTTGAAGGTCAGTAATTACATTTTGCCATCTACAACATCAGGAACTGTTCAGGTTAATAGATAACTGTGAATTAGCAGATGTAGTGGGAAGCAAATTAAAATATGTAGACTCAAAGCTAGACTTTAAAATATCACGTTTGTTGTAGGCTGCAAGGTGGGTACAGTTGGTAGCGCCGTTGCCTCGCAGCTACATCCCTCAGGGACAGGGTTTATGTCTGGCTCCCAATCTGCACATGTCTGTTTGTTTGCTGACACCAAGGCTGCCGGTGCACGGTCAGTGTCAAGAGCGAAGTGGCGGTCCAAAGAGGTAACGTTCCCCGTGCTGTTGTTGTCACTGGTTCTTCCTCGTTCCTGGTCCATCATAATTAGGCTCCTCTGGATGCAAGGGGGAGCGGTGGTTAGCACCGTTGCCTCGCAGCTAGAAGGTCGCCAGTGAGGACACCCGGGATCTTTCTGCGTGGAGTCTCCATGTTCTCCCCGTGCAGCGTGGGTTCTCTCCAGGTTCCTTCCACAGTCCAGAAACATGTTGAGGTTAATTGGTGATTGTAAATTGTCCGTAGGTATGAATGTGAGTGTGCTTGGTTGTCTGTCTCTAAGTGTAGCCCTGTGATAGACTGGTTACCTGTCCAGGTGAACCTGCCTTCACCCTGAGTCGGCTGGGATAGACTCCAGCCCCCCATGACCCCAGTGAGGATTAAGATGTGTATAGATAATGGATGGATGGATGTCTGTTGTGCTGTATTGTAGCTCTAAGGGAGAGTTTTAGAGGCCTGACAATACAATAACTGCAAACAGTAGAAAAACATTCAGTGTGACTTTTTTAGCTTAGAAATAAGTGTCCGATCAAACCATACTAGTCCAGAATGGGCCAGTTGCTTGACCTCCAGTGTTGCTGCTTTCTCAGCATCATCAACCAGCTCATCCAGAATTTGCCCTCATCTCCTTCGATACAAGCAGCACAGCTGAGAGACGGCGTTAACCCTCTGTCTACATGGCTCTGAGTGGAATATATTCTGCAGCTAGCAAGTATGATTATAGGCAGCGAAACTACACAAAAAACATAATCTGTTTATGGCGGAAAGTAAATCTGAAAATGTCCAGGCCTTCACAAGCTTTATGCTGAAAAGTGAACATGTCACCTACAATCTGGCACAAATCAGTTGGACTATGATGCAGTTTGTAGCTTGTTTCAGAGGCTGTCAGTTAAAAAGGTTTTCCCCTTGACGCATTAATCTCAGACCATGTTTAAATAGTCAGGTTAGACCTCATCAAAGTGTCACTAACACCGAGTTAAGATACATAAAAAATACGCCTAATGTTTTACTGTCTAATCCTTGATGATGCACAAACTGTGAGGAAGATATCTAACGCCCGCTCCGGTTTTCAGGCTGCATACTCAACCTTGTGCTGAACAACGTGTGCTTGTACACAAGCTGCAGACAGACCTGCCTGTAGACAAACCCTGATGAATAGACGTCTGTGTGGCGCTCAACCATGACTCCTCTCTGCAAACATCCTGCACTCTACTCCCCCCTAGTGACGCATCCAGCTCAGCCCGGAGCCTCCCACTGATGCCCTGCAGAGGTCAGTGAGCGCAGCGACGCAACAGAGAGGACGGTCCAATCTGTGGAGAGTCTGTACAAAAACACATTTTTAATAACGTGTTTATAATGCATTGTACTTTCTTTAATAACATAATTAGTTTAGGGTTTAGAGCTTTAGAGCCCACATTATATTTTACTAATTAGTCAATAATTCTTGATCTAATTTGTCATACTTCAAAATATTCTTGCATTATACTCAACATGCATTAGGTTTGGGATTTGTTTTTTCTTTACATTTCACTAAAATACTGTGTAATCCATTGCCTATTAGATTATTTCTCTTCTGCTTTGTGTTTTTTGTCTTCTCTTTGTAATATAGCACAATCGCCTTGTACATATGAAGAGCACACATTTGAAACCTCACAGAGCAATGAAGTAGGAGCTTTGTGTCATATTAAACTCATTGCTTTAGTCAATTTGAAGGCCATTGTATGTAAGGAACCAACCGTCATCAAGCCGTAGACTCTTTGAGATCCCTTCTATCCCTATTCAGTGACTGATTAAACCCCAAAAAACTCATCTCTGTGTGTCAAAGTTGCATATGTAGACGTTTTTTCCATGATAATAACCCTTCCTTCTCTGGATCTACACTGTTGTTTCCTCTAGAATGTGCAGATCTATGACGTCCCCACCATTATTTTTCCCTTCTGCAACTTGCTGCAACTCGAGAAAACCAGCTCACCTGATGTTCTGCTCAAACACGAAAGCAGCTCAGTGGTATACAACGCTAAGTAAGTTGTGCTGTTGGAGCAATTCAAGTTTTTAAACCAGACAATGTGTTTTTGAAACTGTCATCAGTAAATATAATTCACTGGAGGGAGCCTTTAAGAGACGTTCTAGGTCAAATCAGGTGTGTTGGAAGAGGGAAACATCTAAAACATGCAGGATTGTGGCCCTCCAGGACCAGGACTGCCCACCCCTGCTCTAGGTGGTACCTCCATAAACTGTGTGAGCTCATGCACACATGTCGAGGCCATATTCCTCCTCACATACAAGTTATTTCACTGAACGCTATCACAGTGAACTGTATGTGTGATTACAGTGTTACAGCACACGAGGGCCTGCAGTCATGACTGAACCTGTGTGACGACATCTTGCCTGATGTAACGTCGTCACATGCTGTCCTTTGCAATCCTCATTATAGCTCAAGTGTATACATGAGTGTTATAAATACCCACCAGTACGTCACATATCTGCATGTGCGTGTTAGCTGACTCTTTCCATCGTATGTGCCAGATAGCCACAGCAGCGTAGCTCCGCCATTGATTGTCAGTGGATTTGAGCCGCGGCTACATTGATGTGGGGAAAGCAGCCGGCGGTGATGAATTCATACATGCTGAAAAATTACAATGGCAGACATGGCGTTTGTCTACACCACAAAGCTTTGGTTCCTATCGTCTGATATATTTCTTGACACGTGGAAATGGTCGAGTGCTTTAATATAACATCTCGACGGCTTGTGATGTGTAATTGCTTTTGTCACTCTATTGGAGTTCAATGTATTTCTCAGTAGCTCTGAGTTATTAGATTGCCCATTGCACTGACATAATAGGGACATGGTGATCAATAACTTGACACTTTCTTGTTAACATGCTGCTCAGTTTTTCTGCGCCTCTTGTCAGCGCCCATGATGACAATCAGAAGTCGGAAAACGAATGAACTGTTACACCTGGAGCGATCTGGTTTTATTTTTTTGGGCCTTTCACAGGAATAGTTTCACTTTCACGTAAACAAAATAAACTCTAATGTATTTTGACAAGTAAGATAGAGCATTTTGTGAATATTCTAAAAACATAAATAAAATAAGAAGCTAGTGGGTGACATCTGATACCCACCCACAACCTTGCCTCCAGTCATACAGGCTCACTTCAACAGCAGACTTTACCTCTGACATGTTTTACTCTGTTCTTCCTATTTTTGATGCGCCACAGTGAAGGCGCCATGTACGCAAGGAGGAATAAATCCTGGAAGCCAGTATTTTTTGGCTCCTACAGCAGCTCAGATCCTCAGACATTTATGTACCGTTATGTGCTCTGGGTGTGTTTTTTAAATAAAAATATCTTTGAGATATTGGTGAGATGGAAAACCAGTCTGCAAAAAACATGGTAGTGAATTAGTCAGACTACATCCTAGAATATTCTTGATGAAATACTTAGAATAGCTGTCACTTTGATATCTTTAAATTTGCTTAAAAATATATTTAAAAAAAGGTTTTATATGTTAAAAAAAAAAAAAAAGTTTATACTAAAATGTGCAGTTAATATTGTTTGTCATTCGTTGCATTTGAAGTTTTTCTGTGCCATATATTCAAATAGTTAATGTTGGAATACAAACATACATACACAAACATACAGAGCAGTATTGAGCAGAGGTTATTAAAGGTCAGACTGGTCTGCTTGAGGCAACAGTCCTCTCTGTCATTGGATGACACAGGAGTATATATTGATATGTGAGTGTGTGCGTTGCTCATAGGCTTCCCAGCTCAATTAGAAGGTGCATCACACAGGGAGCGTTTCCATGAACCCCACTGCGTTGTAGGAGCGTAAGTACAGATGTTGTCTGTGTGATAGATTAGATTAGATTAGTTCCAAACAAGAGGCTGAATTAACTTCTTCTTGGAAAACTTCTTAATGTAGTGTTTCATAGCATCACTTTTAACTTTACTAAGCTGTTACTCTCTAAAACAAATCAGTCTAATTTTAAATTTGTGTTTTTCCTACAGGTAGCATTTCATTACTTCCATTTCACACATTTGTTTTAATCTTTTACTAATTTCACATATGATGTGCTTAAATCTGAAGATGAATCCTGTCATTGTGTTACAGTCAGCTACAACAGTTTTATGAATATTTTTTATCAATTTCATGGTTTTCTCTAATTAACTGCCATAATAGTAATAAATGTGAAATCTAAGTATTGCTGTTTACAATTTTTGTGCAAATTTTCTAAATAGAAAGTCAAGACACAGTGATTTATGTACCAAAGTTTTTAAAAGTGCAAATATGTCCACAGGGACTGATATTGTACCAGTTTCTGAGGACGACTCTCGGCTGCATCAGCAGTTGATGGAGAATTATTTCAGACCTGTTCATCCTCATCAGGACACCAGAGGTGTCAAAGGTCACAAGACTGAAATGTGTGAGCGCAGAGAAAAAGAACACAAGCATGAAAAGACTGCTGGGTCCAAGCAAATGAAGCACCATCACCCAAACCAAGGACATCGTCATCGCCACTACCACCACCAGTCAGAAGACAGTCATGAGTGAGTCTTTTTTTTTTTTGTTATTATAAGCCAGTTCTCTGAATCATTATAACCACCACTTGGGTTTAAAATACAAATGTTTAACAATGTTTTCTTTTTGTAATAGCACTCATTCAACAGCAGATGACAGCATCCTCAGTGATCATCGCCCCAACCATCGACATCAGAGTGACAATGACAAGAATCATCCGTCTCACTCTCACCATTTCCACCGCAAGCAAAGCCATCATCGTGTTTCTGTTTCAGACACTTCCTCAACAGCTTCCTATTCATCCTCCTCCTCTTCCTCTTCGTCAACACCCTCCTCTTCCGCTTCTTCTTCTTCTTCTTCCTCCTCTTCATTTTCTTCCTCTTCTGCAACATCTACCTCTTCTTCTAGCCTGTCTTCAGACAGCAGCAGTGAGAGTTTAGACAGATATTCTCTTAGGAAGCCGCGGCATTCAAGGTCTTGTACTGACATTACTGGGAAACACGAGCACTCAGAAGAAGGAGAAGACACAGCCCCGCTGATTAACAAAAGAGGTCATCCAGGCAGGTCATCTGCCAAAGAGAAACATGCGAAAGGCAAGTCCTCCCACAGTGGCTCCACCCAGGGAACCCTAAAGAGCACAAAGAGGATTACAAGAAACACGGGGAACGATGGAAGTTTCCGCAAAGCCAAATCAATGGAGGCTCTCACCACACCCAAAGACAGAGAAATGCATGAAAATGAGGATGAAGGCGAGCAGGAGAAGAGGAAAACTGAAGCCAGGAAGAATTTAATGAAAGAAAAAATGAAATTTTCTGCTTTCCTTAATGAGATCACTCGGCAGGTACTCAGCCCGATGAGACTCACCACTCTTGGCGTTACAGATGCTCAAAGACCCAGCAGTCCAGGACAGGCCTCTCTTAGATCCAGGATGACAGACAGCTGCACTGAGAAACCTAAAAAGCTGAGAAGTCGGCCTGCCAGTGTTGACTCAGTTAGCTCCAGCCAGCACTCCCATACAAGCAAGCGTTCCCACTCTTCTCGACTTTCGCACTCGAGAAGTTTCCACCGTAGCAGTCGCCATTCTTCAGAATCACCCCATCAATCGTATCACAGGCCTAAAAGCTGCAATGATATTAGCTGTTCAAATAGACGTCAGTCATCTTCTCAAACTTCTCAGCATTTCTCCCGTTCGCCTTCCCGTAGTCACTGCCACCTTGAAGACTGCAACAGCACAAGTCATGATCATCACCACCACAGAGATCACC
Organism: Stegastes partitus; assembly: GCF_000690725.1. NCBI lineage: Eukaryota > Metazoa > Chordata > Actinopteri > Pomacentridae > Stegastes > Stegastes partitus. Next base: position 61,948 of record NW_007578161.1, on the reverse strand, counting down.
ATACCCCAACTCATCACCACCACCACAGACACCAACACAGTCCTGTCCATCAACACGGAGATCACCACAGAGGTCACCACAACACATCACATCATCATAGCTATGGAGACCCTCATCATGGAGACTGCTATGCTCATCACCATCACCATGGAGAGAACCATGGCCATGATCATCACCATCACCATGGAGACCACCATGGCCATGCTCATCACCATCACCATGGAGAGAACCATAGCCATGGTCATCACCATCACCATGGAGAGAACCATAGCCATGGTCATCACCATCACCATGGAGAGAACCATGGCCATGCTCCTCACTGTCACCTCGAAGACCACCATGACCATGTTTATCATCATGGAGATCACCATGATCCAACCCATCATCATGATGGTTACCACACTACACCACATCACCTTGGAAATAACCAGAGTTCAGGTCACCACCACAGCAGCAACCCAAACTCACGCCCTACAACACCACATCACCATGGACACCACAGCCTAACCAGTGACCACGGAGATCACCCAAGCCCAAAACATCTGCATCACCATGTAGACCACCACAGTGAATCTCATCAGCATCACCATGGAGACCACCACAGTGAATCTCATCAGCATCACCATGGAGACCACCATAGTCCGGGCCATCACCATCCCCAAGAAGATCACCATACTGAAGCTCATCAGCATCACCATAGTGACCACCATGGTGAATCACATCATCATCATGGAGACCAACACACTGATGCTAATCAGCATCACCATGGAAACCACCATAGTGAGTCTCATCAGCATCACCACGGAGACCACCACAGCCCAGGCCATCGGCATCACCATGGAGACCACCACAGCCCCGGCCATCAGCATCATCATGGAGACCACCACAGTGAAGCACATGAACATCACCATGGAAACCACCGCAGTCCAAGCCACCAGCATCACCATGGAAACCACCACAGCGAAGCTAATGAACATCACCACGGAGACCACCACAGTCCTGGCCATCACCATCACCATGGAGACCACCACAGCAAAGTTCATGAACATCACCACGGAGACCACCACAGTCCNCACCACGGAGACCACCACAGTCCTGGCCATCACCATCACCATGGAGACCACCACAGCAAAGTTCATGAACATCACCACGGAGACCACCACAGTCCAAGCCATCATCATCACCATGGAGACCACCATGGTTCAGGCCATCTGCATCACCATGGACATCACTCTGAATCACATCTCAACCAGTCCCAGTCCAAAGATAATCTTCTTGACCATGATGGCCTCGATGACAGCCACACTCATGTAAAGGGGCACTCTGCTGGCAGTCCACCTTCACACAGGCAGCCAGAGCCTCTTCCCAGAAAGCCAGATTCCCCCAGGAACATCAGCAGCCCCTCCAGTCAGGATGAGGAACGGACAAGCTTCCTTGGCCCGTCATTACATAAAGTACGGCACTATACTCATTCATTAAATCTGCTATTACAGTATGCTCATTAAAAAATAATTGGCAGGGCCATAGCTGCTAGTGTTTTATGTGCTTCATTAGCCGGTTATGTAATGATGTCCCATTCATTTCCTCTGCTATTGATTTGGGCAACAGCGTGCATGTCATGGTGGACAATAGATTGTTCATTACAGAACAATAGATTAGTTATTCTTCACAAACTAATGGTAATCAATTTGACATTTCGAGCTGATGTTCTTTGTTCTTTAACATTTTTTATAGCTTGTTTTTTTTCACTTTTTTCTTTGGGCTTCATCAATAGAAGCTTTTGAATGCTGTTTTTCTGATGAAGGGTTTTTTTTCTTTCTTTTTTCAAAGCAGGATAAAACACAGGAGCTGGGCAGAATCATGTAAGTGCAATGTTTTCTTTCGGCTTTGCTAACTGGTCAAAGTCATAGCTCAAGAGATGGTGATGGTTTGTGAACATTAAATGACTAAATGCATCTTCAAAGCTGCTTTGGGTGTAAATATCATTGAAAACATTTTTTAAAAATGACATGATTGGACAAAACTGTGTATCTGTCCTGACAGGATACTACAGGAGCAAAATGAAGGTCTGCAGCAAAGTCTGCTGAAGACAGCAGTGAGGATGGAGTGTTTAGGAGAGGAATTCATGAGCAGCCAAAAGCTGCTGGAGGCAGAACTTCAGAGGACACGCTTGGAGCTCAGCAACCTCACGGACAGATTTAAAAGGTGAGGCCCTTTCAACAAGATACCTGCAATTGATGATCTGCATGACTGTACCAATTGATCTCATGTTACATATAACATGTACAATATACCAAACTATAGCTGAGTAACTGTTCTTCTTTCTCTTCTTTTAGGCTGCATGAAAACTACTCCTCCACACAACAGACCAATAATATTCTAGAGCAAAAGCTTCACTCAGTGGTGAGATATTGAGTACTGCTTTATGTTTTGCACAAAATGTTAATTACCTGATTATTAGAAACTTTGGTGAAAGTCCCTCTCATTGATTTGACCCCTAAAAACTCGTCTCTGTGTATCAGAATTTTCTCTCTAAAAAAGAAAAACAAACCCTTCCGTCCTTAAAATGGCTAAGATGTAATTGTACATTCTTGCTTCCTCTATGAATCTATAATAATCTTGAAAATTACACAACTAGGGCATTATATTATACACCAAGCGCTAAGCAATAGTAAGCAGGTGGTGTGAGGGATTTAGAGTAATGAGCATGTTAAAGTAATGCAGGGTTGGCTATTAATAACAATAATAATCATTCATTTTATTTGTATAGCCCTTTTCAAAAACTCAAAGACGCCTTACAGGATAAAAGAACAATAAAAGCAACTAATACAAAAGCAGACTATGCAGAAATACAAGCAAGCAGGTAAAAACAAAACAAGACAAGATATCAAGATAAAGGTTTAAGTGAGAAAAGCAAAGCGAAGCAGGTGAGTTTTTAGTTTGGATTTGAAAATTGCTGGTGTCACGGATGTGTTGTGGGAGAGAGTTCCAGAGGATGGGGACAGAGAAGGCCTGATCCCCCAGGTTGGGTGCTTGGTCCTGGGAACCATTAGGAAGTTAGCATTAGAGGAGCGGAGGGTACATGAAGGGTGGAGCATGTCTTTGAGGTGAGAGGGGGCCTGGTTATGGAGCGCTTTATGGGTGAGTGGAAAGATTTTCAATTTGATGCGGTATGGGATGGGAAGCCAGTGAAGGTTTTGAAGGATAGGGGTGATGTGGGTGAGGAGGCGGGCGGCAGAGTTTTGGATGTACTCTAGTCTACTGAGGATGATGGTGGTGGTACCAAAAAGGATGTTATTACAGTGGTCAGTGTAATGAAGGCATGAATGAGGGTTTCTGCTGCGAGGAGGGAGAGAGAGGGGCGGAGGTGGGCGATGGTTTTTAGATGATGGAAGGCTGAATATGATGTTGAGGTTTCGGAAATGGGTCGAAGGTGACAAGGAGGAGTTATCAAATGAAAGATGGAAGTCTTTAACTGTAGAGGTGAGGGAATCAGGACCAATGATGAGGACGTCAGATTTACTGGTGTTAAGTTTAAGAAAGTTATTTTGCATCCAGAGAAAGGCAGTTTGAAATGGTGGCATGGCTTTGGGAGTTGGCAGATTTGGTGGAAATTTATAGTTGAATTGTTCCTGTATATTCAGTGCTGGTACCCAACAGTCGTTGATCAAACCCCTAATGACATATTTTTCGATGAAAATAGTCCCTTCCTGCCTTTCGATGTCTATCTACACAGTTGCTTTCTTTATGATGCACAGATCTGTGAATTCTCTAGCCTCTCTGCCCACTCACTGCAGCTCCAGCACACCAGCTTACCAACGACACTGTAAAATTGCTCTACACTGCACAGTGAGAAGTGAGATTCGAGGAATTCAGCCACACAGATTTAAACCGAAAACTAAGTCTGAAAAAGAATAATGATACAGAAAGCCCAACCCTGCAATTTGACAGGATGAGTTGTTTGGGTTTGTTAAGTGTAAAACTCTACAAGTCTGAGTTTGTGTTTTTTAGACAGTCACAGGTATACAGCTGTTAGTGTGAATGCTCAGCTCATGAAAAACACTGTACAGACAGCAAGAGGAAACACTTGATTTCCACCAGAGGGAATCTTTGAGGTGTCGATCTTACTAAAGGTATTTCTGTCACAATAACTGCTCTTCCTACACTTTCTGTGTCAGGCTCAGAACATGGAAGGAGAGCGCGAGAGGCTGAACCGGCGTATTTCAGAGCTGACCGAGCAGCTTTCTGCTACAAAATTTGCCAACAACATGGAAGCATTCAATGTAAGATTTTTTTTTATTTTCCTCTTTAAATCCAAAGCACGTCGGTTTGTGAACTGTGAAGCCTCGAGTTTGGAATTTAGCCGCTCAGATCCGCCTTTTTGCTCTTTATGTCGGGTTTCAAAAGAGCAAACAGGGGATCTTGAACCAAATTCTTCAAAGCTCACAAACTGTATCTGACTGAACACTCAAAGACACAGTGAGACTTTTCAATCACAAGGTAGCCACACCCTCAAACATATCGCTTTTTATCACCTGTCTGGCTGATAAATGGGACAATAATTTACAAAATGAATACTATACTGTATTAAAAAGAAACTGAAACTATCAATTGAGACCATAAACTCTCCAGGAAAATGTTTACAGAGGTGACAAATCAAGTGAGCAGTAAGGTAAACTTCTATGTAATCCGACTTGTTTTTGCCACCAGAGGAGCTGCCCCCTGCTGGCTGTTAGGAAAAATGCAAGATTAAGGCACTTCTGCATTAGCTGAGGCTATATCCATCCTTTATATACAGTCAGTGCCACCATTACAATGACTCACAAATATTTGGGTATTTCTTGTGACTTGGTTTAGCCTCTATGGGCAAGAATATATGGACCAGACTCTTTAGACTTTGCATCATATACAATCACATGATTACTCTGTTACATCTGCTTACTGCAGGTAACATCAGTGCCACACGAACCCAACCTTCATTTTCAGCCAGACGATGCCATCGATCAGATGGTTCTCCCCATCGCACCGCCTCCTGCTGAGTTCATGGACAGCCATAACTGTGGAAAGGCCAAAGCCGCCGGGCAGGAGCAACTTCTGGGTTCGGTTCCAGAGGAGGAGGAATCTGACTGGTCAGAGATGGGAGAGGAGACGCCACGGTTAATACTGACAGGATCAAGCAGAGGTCAGACATGGAGACACCAGGAAGGAGACCTGGACAAAGACAGCGAGTCAGGAGGCGAGGAGATTACCAGACGACTCTCTCCGTGCCCCATGCAGATACCTCATTTCCAGTTCACCATCCACAATGAGATCTTATCAACATCCCACACTAACTCTTGCCCTTCCGGTTTCAAGAACCTGTCTGATAGCATAAAGGGAGAGGGAAGCTACAGGATCACAACAAGCCCAAGCCTGGGGTCTGCCATCCTGATCCGGTCAGCTAGCCTGGAGGAAATCCCTCTGGCACGCCATCACATGCAGAAAGAGCTGAGAGGCACGGAGGCCATGATGAACCTGCACCACCCAGGAGACGAAGCTATCGTGGATTCGGATAACGAGATCATTCATCACTGGAGAACAAGCAACAACAGGGACAGCAGGGCTTCTGAGTCGGACAACAGCCTGGCCAGCCTGCAGTCGGCCGAGCGGATGCTCAACCACTTCATATGTGACCCGCAGTCCGGTGAAGGAAGAGAGCTGGGCCGGGCTGAGGTGCACGGCTGGACCGGAGGGATTCCAGACGAGGTGCTGAAAGACGAGCGAACAAAGCTGTGACATGAAGCTTACTGTGTCTGAAATCATAATTTGATGTTTATTCACTGTGGAGGACTGAATGAAGCTCTTTGTCAGTGGTTCGGCCCGGCTCACGTGTAGCTTGACGGGACTTAACCGTAGAATTTAAACCATAATTTACTGAATTTACTTTGATAGCCTGACATTACCACTTTTCAAACGGCACAGTGGGCTCCCTATACTCACAGTTTTAACCACTTATTTATGATTAACATAGCAGACATTGGCTCAGTGTAATCGGAGGCAGAATGAAATATGTGTGTAGTTTAAAAAAATAAAGCTTATATTTGTTCATTTAATGGTAAAATGTAAATGTGTATTTTTGTTGCATAGATGCATATATAAGTAGACATAGCTCCTTTCCTCTTTTCTCATCTGAGCAAAATATTTTTTAAAGTTTTGTTTGCTTTACTGCAAGAGGCATTATGTATTCATATAAGTTGTACTTTTAGCAGAAGTAGCCCCAGTTATGCGAACTGAATGTCTGATGCTTTGAATTATAAGTGTTCTAAAAATGTAAATGTGCCAAAATAGTATTTTCCAGTTTTCCTACCAATTGATTTTCCTGTTGTAAAATATATATATAACAAAAAGTATGCTTACAAATGTAATTATAAAATAGCTTTATGTGCATATACAAAAGTGTTATCTTATATTATGTATGACTTTTTTCCTCTTGTTATGATAACTTGGCAAAACAAATGCATGTAACTCTGTCCATATAACAGCTAATAAACCACCTGAAGAAACAGCAAAACGTCATTTTAACCGCATACATTTGTTTTTTTTCTGATCAGCTTCTCCTGAGAAAGTAGACAGACGCTGCTGTAAGTAGGAGTTCTGTAAATTTGAGGTGAATGGCAGAGGACATTATTAGAAAGTGGAGAATGTTCTGCGGTGAACTAAACTTAGAAAGCCTTTGACACATGGTTTTTTGATGACACACCACTTGTTCAGCAGACAGAACTGACGGAGTCTGGAAAGTCTGAGCCCTCCTCCTTAAAGGGGGGCTGTGATGGTGGGAAGCCGGGTGTCTAGGAGGGTTATCCAGGGATCAGAGCCGCGGTCGTGGTGTCACAAGGATCGACTACTCTTTTATGCATGTGTTGTACGGAACCGGACAATGGACAGAAAAAATTATTTGTAGCTACGTATATTTATTAAAATAAATTGGATTCATGTACAGGTGGGACCCAAGTTTGGAATGACATGAACGTTGAACAGATAATGAGGATGAATCTTAATGATGATGATGATGATGGGTTTACCGATCAAGGTTTGTCAACTAAAACTTCAATACCTGCTCGGGTAACCATATTTTGATTGCCGAAAACCAGGACACTCGGCCTGGCAATGAGATCCTCAAATGATACTCGAAGATGCCTTATGATTTCGACACATTTAAAGTATGCCTCCTCTGTACGGATAGAAAATTGTGATATTACCAAATACTACCTATAACCAAAGACACAAATTCAGATTCTCAGAGGTTACCCGACATGTTTTATTATGACATGAAATAATGATAGAAATAATGTCTGCCCAATGAAAAACAATGAAAACCAGGACTTTTTCATCACTTTATAAAAAACAACCAGGACGGTGAGGACATGACACAAAAACAGGACATGTTCTGGGTAAACAGGGTGTTTGGTCACCACAGAATGGATCAGGTTATATAATAAACTTATATAATTACATGTACCTTTAATTATACATACCTAGTATTGGTTCCTGTATGTTGGTGTGTCCATATGTAGAGTCCAAATCAATTTAAATAGGCAATGAAGCATCTAAATCTGTCCCCCTTGAGATCAGTTTAAATAACTTTGGTGAGCCCTTTCTAATGTAGCGCTATATCTAAATTTATATTTTGTTTTTGCCAAAGCTAATGACATTTCCATAAGTCTCAGCTGTAAATTTGTGTTTAGCGCTACTCAGTAAATGTTAGCAACATACTTTTTCCAAAGTCCTTATAGACTGTTTTGGTAAACACACGTGCTAAACATAAAAATGTTAGCATTGTCATGTGAGCGTCTTAGTATGCTAAAGTTAGCATTTAGCTTAAAGCACCGCTATACCTCACAGGGCTGCCAGCTAGCTAGGCTAACGACTCCTGTTTATGTCTCCTGCATTAGAAACTGTTCAGTTTTATAGTTTAATTCTACCCACATACCACTTCCAATCTCTTTTTTTGTATTTATTTAGAACTTTTTGTGGAAATTCTGGGATAAATGATGCTGTTTTCTGCTGTCGTGCTAGGCCTTGGCTAACGACAGTCAGTGATCTGGAATAACCTCTCTCTTTGTACAAGTTTAGTTTTGTTGCAAAGACGTTATACAGGAGCGACGCAACACTTAAAGAGTCCTGAATAGCCTTTGGAAGAATCCTCTGATGCCACAGATAGATGACACGTGTCCCGCTCCTCCCCGAAAAGGTCAAGCGTCTGATTTATTCCCAGTCAAGCTTGAAAACATCCAGCCAATCATGTTGCACTAATTCAAACATGGTGTCGTGAAACTGTACACATATGTCGTATAACGTAATCGTAGGCCACGGATACTGCCTACGACTACGACCTCAGATCAGACGAGACGACCCGCTGAATTTAAGCGTATTACTAAGCAGAGGAGAAGAAACTAGCAAGCAAAAACACTTTTCAAACCTCATTTCTGAGCAAGAATTCAACTTTTAAAGCCTTTTTTTTTAATATACGATGTGATTGGTGATTCTATAGGTGCAGTTTTTGTGTCTGAGTGATCGGTGCAGTTGCAGTCAGAGCTCTCTTTACAGTCATTTCGACAGGAGCCTGGTCTTATCAGCTCAAAATAACTTCCTCGGGGTGTTACCAGGAGAGAGATGAGAGTGGCCTCGAAGGACTTTGGTAATGCTGAACTGTAGACCGCCATTATCTGTGCTGACTGTAGCAGTGGGAAGGTTCCTGAAGTCGCTTTGAACACTGATGTGTTCATGTATTGTTGTATGCACTGCAGCTCAATTTAAAAGCAATGCCTTCACTTACATTCTGCCTGAAACGTCCATAAATTCTGCAGACAACCCAACATTATGCTATCTTTATCCCTCTGGACTTGTCATGAGCATCACAGGACAATCCACATGTTGTCTGTTTGCCACCACACGTTCCTTTCTGCTTTATCTAAAGAGGACTTTCATCAGTGGGACTTTATTCACTGACTGCAGAAACACACTGGAAACAAACAGTTTGAAAATGAAGAACTTTGAAGTATAATTGATAAGAATACACATCTCATTTATATTTCATGCCTATTTTTCTCATCTTTCCTTGATCTTGAATTTTATTCAGGTTCACGTGTGCAGGTGAGCTTGTGTGTGACACAGATAACGACTTGCATACTAATAATATCCACCTCCCTGTCAGCTCCAATTTACTTTGTCATCCGTGTCCCTGTGTATGAGCGATGGCTGCTGAGCAGACAATGGCCTGGATCCTCAGGCCAGTTTAATAGGATAGGTGGGCATTAGTGATAAGACGCATCCAGGTTTGCCAAATCCAGTGTGCCAAATCCACTGTGTGGCACACTGGACGGTGCACAGTGCTCGGTGGAGCTAACTGGACTTTTTTTCAGCAGTTTTTGGGCATAAAAATAAGGTGAACTTTGGCACAATGTTTAATTAAAGATGCACCACTTGAGACGTAAACCTTCACAGCTTTATTCTTCAAGGACTATCCAGTGACGTCTTGTGACTTTTTCTTGTTTTTTTTCTTGTTGTTATTGTGTTTTAATTGTGCTCGCACTGTTGCTACTCGTATACTTTTCTAATTCAGTGTTTCATTTCTGTCACCTTCCTCTCTAAGCCTCTGGAGTCCAGCCTCTCACCTCTCCTCCTGTCTTGCAGACAAATCACAGCACCGTCCCTCGTCGCCTCGTCGCTCTCCTTCCCCTATTCCCCCGGTGAGGCTCACATTCCTGCGCTGCAACCATGGTGGTGATGAAGATGAAGTTCCCCTTTGAGAAAAGGGTGAAGCTCGCCCAGGGACTGTGGCTCCTGTCCTGGTGTGCCACAGTCGCCGGGGCCACCACCTTCACCCTGGGGTGCGTCCTGAAGACGGAGCTCCGCAGGAGGGCAGAGGTACTGAAAGCTCAACTACAGTGAACCATCTCAAATCAGTGTTGATTATGCATATTCTTTTACATTTAAGTAACATGAGAAAACATTAATTGGCAATGTAATTATGTTTTAATAGCAAAAAAGAGTGATTATAGTGTCACAGAGTACTGAGTAGTTTTGCAGTTTTCATAGTTTCATGTGTGTGTAACTGATGGTGTCCAAGAAATGTTGTAGGAAGACATTAAATTAAATCATAGCTGCCTTCGCTATAATGATAAATGTTGGAAAACAGAACAAAACACAGCAAATGCCACATAAACTAATAAGTGCTAATAAGGTAAAACTCACACTATGCTTTGCAGTAAATACCAACATTCATTGACAATATATTTGTCTTATTATTTAGGATGCAACTGATCATACAATGATTTTCTATTTTGCATGAAGTACGCTTGGAAAATGCTATGCTGTGTAATTTAAACTGTTGGAACGATATTTTTGGGAGAAAACCTGAAAAGGGGGAGAAAAAAAGTGTCTTAAAAGGATAAATTACCTCTGATACATTAAATGGATGTCCTTGTTACAGTAAGTGTAGAACAACAAGTGATAAAAATACACCTGTGACCCACTTTGGGTTCTGACTCATCATTTCATAAACTCGGCTCTGTCAGTCTTAATCATCCTAATCCTACTTCTGAAGGCTGTCATCATAACTTTGCATTATGAAGAAACCTACATGGTTGTTTTT
>NW_007578161.1:41227-50289 GCF_000690725.1 Stegastes partitus | reverse complement strand
ACTTTAAACTAATTTTCCTTTCAGGTAATGGACAACACAGACGTACATATTGTGCCCAACACCCTCATGATTGTCGGTCTGGCCTCCTTGGGGATCAACTACTTCGCATCAAAGATCTGTCAGGATGCGCTGGACGCCGGGCGATTTCCTCGCTGGAAGAACTTCCTGAAGCCCTACTTTGCCGTCTCCTGCTTCTTCACCGTGCTCATGCTGCTCGCTGTCATCATGAGCTACGCCATGAAGGGCAGCCTGGAGTCGTCCCTGAAGGTTGGCCTGAGGAACGGCATCCGCTTCTACAAGGACACGGACACCCCCGGCCGCTGCTTCCAGAAGCAGAACATCGACCGCCTGCAGATGGAGTTTCAGTGCTGTGGAAACAATGACTTCAGGGACTGGTTTGAGGTCCAGTGGATCAGCAACCGCTACTTAGATTTCAGCACTAAGGAAGTGAAAGAGTAAGTGGATTTAGTGGAGTGAGGCTCCCATCTGTGCACATTCATGCTCAGACACTGACAGTGTTGGTAACCTTTCATTTGTTTCTTCAGCCGCGTCAAGAGCAACGTGGACGGACGTTACTTGGTGGATGGAGTCCCGTTCAGCTGCTGCAACCCCAGCTCCCCGCGACCATGCATCCAGTATAAGCTCACCAACAACTCCGCTCACTACAACTATGAATACCAAACCGAGGAGCTCAACATCTACCTCCGAGGCTGCAGGGAGGCCCTGGTCAACTACTACATGAGCCTGATGAACACCATTGGGGCCGGAGTGCTGTCCATCTTCATCCTGCAGGTAAACTAAGAGAGGAGCTCCAGTGGGCCCAGGGTTGGTGTTGGTTAAAATGGAGGATGGTCACGGCATACTACTGGCTTTGGCAATGGTCTTACTAAACTGCTTCACATCAAACATGGTGCCCTGAGTCCAGAATCCAGACTTCAGAGAATACCAATTGACTCCTCATTCATTTGTCATGTCACAAAATATGCAATATCAATCAATCAATCACCACTTTGATTTGCTATTCCTTATACATCCTTGATGATACTCTGTTGAAACCTGCACTACATCTACCTGACTCCCCCGTCTCCGCCTCCCCCATCCACAGGGCTCCGTGCTGGTGAGCTTGCGGTTCCTGCAGACCGCCATGGAGGCCGTGGCCGGGAAGGAAAACACCGAGATCGAGACGGAGGGCTACTTGCTGGAGAAAGGGGTGAAGGACACCATCATGGAGTACCTGGACCCCGTGCTGAAGTTCCTCCTGCTCACGAACCAGGTGGAGGAGGGAACCCCTGCGGCCACCACCTCGGCTGCCACCACCTAAACCACACACAGTGTACACACATGTAAATAATTTTTACACAGAGAGGCAACTAATGAATGATTTCAATTTAAGAAGAAGAACATGAATCACAGGCATCTATAAATTTCACAAATTTAGGGTTAGTATGTTTTTTATTGTCAGATCACCATCATGGATAAAATGAATGAAAACTGTGTTCCTCTATGTCATATTCTGCCCTGGTATGACCACATGTTATAACTAAACCCCTGATTTCTACTGGTTTTGAGACACTCCTTAAAAACATGTTTATGATTCTCAAACTAAATTAGCACATTTCTTTATTATAATTTACTCATTTTATTTTTCCTGACTTTTTCTTTACAGTCACACTAAATTTCTTTAATCCTTTTGAATGTGATGTGCATTGCTAATTGGATTCTCACAAGACTTGTCTGCGTCAAAAGCAATAAAATAATCAGTTCAACCATTGGATAAATCAAATTAATAAGGCAGTAATCAAAAAAAGATTTGGGGACTTAAAAAAATTAAAAAAGTAAAGCTGACTGTAGAGAAAAATGAGGCAAAAATGTTCACCTGTGCAGCAGCACGATGACATAATGAATGAAATTAAAGTTTGAAGTTACCAAATGCCTTATGGAGTAGAGTCACTTCTTTTTCTGATGTAAACACAACACTTGCAAATATGAAACTACTTCATATATCAGCCTCCATGACAGGTTCTCCAAGACGTTTCTTTCTGCCTGCCTCTGTTCTTAGTTAAAGGAATAGAATTAAGAGGATTGATTAATCAGGGTCGGTAATGCAGTGAAAGCCATCAAGTGTGTCCTCTGTCCTGACACCTCAGTTAAAGCTGCTAATCCCATTTGTTAACACCTAACCTGCTGCCGTTGCAGTTCGACACCTGCGTCAGGTGGATAAAAGAGTGAACCTATGAAAGCTTGTCTGCGTCTAAAAAATTTAAAAGCTGAAGAAGATGGTAATATTGAGACTGAACAAGTGTCAAGCGGGGCTTTATTTTGCCTTTGAAGAGGAGATTTGCTGATTTAGTCACACAAAAGAAAAATGACCAGGCACATCCAAGGAAGTTGATTTAATATAAACATGTATAATTAAATACATGCATTATTATTGTACTTACTGAAGCTGTGGTGTGTCCATATTTCCATGCTATAACTTGGCTATACTGTACAGTGTAAGTCACTCTTTGCTGTTGTTTACATCTGATGTGTCTAACAAGGCTAATAAACAATTTCTGCAATTGGCTGCAAATTATGCAAACACCTGTAATGCACTAACACATACTAAGCAATGTCCAATTACCGTAAGTCAAAGCCATGCAATAAATATTGTGTTTGCCAAGTTTCTGCAGAGATGGTGTTAAGATTGAATCCAGGTGTTATTGTATTACTGTGCACCCAACTGCCTTGCAGTGCTGGAAGAAGGACTCACGTCTTCTTTAGGTAAAAGTACAAAAGTGTTTGCATCAACATGTACTTAAAGTAACAAAAGCCAAAGTAGTCATTATGGCAAATGGCCTATTTCAGAATAATGTGTTATGTCATTGGATTATAATTAATGATGCATTAATGAGTTCAGGTGAAGGTGAAGCTGGTTTGACTGACTTTGTTTACTGTTGGGTAGCTTGTGTAGGGTGACCAAACACCTGATGCTCTGTCCTGGTTGTTTTTTTACAAATTGACGAAAATGTCCTGATCCTGTCCTGGAGGAGGAATACTTTGAATTTATTGAAATTATAAGGCATCTTTGAGTAAACTTCCAGTTATCATTTGAGTATCTCATTGCTGAGTGTCCTGGTTTCCGGTGATCAAAATGTGGTCCCCCTAAGCTGGTATATTACCCCAGTAATGGGGTAAAGTAATATATCATTTTCTTTTGATTTGGTATCAATCTGAATATGGAAAATAACTAGTCAGTAAAGTTAAAAGAGTGAAAAGCATCATATTAGCCTCTCAACTGTACTTAAAGTATGAAGTGGCAGCCAATGGAAACACTCAAGTAAAGCACAAGTGCCTCCAAATGTAATAAATGTACTGAGTTACTTCACACTGCTGCTTGTGTGGTTGAAACGTGACTATAATATGTAGTTTGTAGATGAACACATCAGCAGATGGACTGAAGTAATCAGCTGCTGCTGAAGTGTCGAAGGACGTCTTTGTCACGTGACAGAGTCAACCCGCTCTCTGACATCCGACTCAGTTTTCGACTCGGTTTTGGGATCAAATCTTTTAATTCGTGTCCCGTGTCGAAGAGTTCAAAACGACTACAGTCAGTCAGCCAATGTCATTTATAACTATCACACTAGAGTATTTTCCCACGGCTGCTTTCTTGACTCTCTCATTTCTGAATACTCCAGATATCGCGTTTTAAAATCTTCCAGACTGACCGTCACACCCACTAAAGGGGAGCGGTTCAAAATAATCCGCTCGTCCGCGCGTCACACGCTCCGTAACTGTTGCAGCTGCCCGGAAAGCTAGTTGAAGACAACTGGCTAGCTGTAGCCAGGGAAATAACAGCGGCTCCTTCATTAGCTCATGTACTTAGCTGCAGTGTTTACCACATTAGCAGGATCCCATCCAGAGCGTAAACAGCGAGCGGGGGGAAGTTTGCCAGAGCTGGCAGGTAGGTGCACAACAGAGACACTTTTGTTCCTTCGTTTGTTTTTCACAGGACATGAGTCCGGTGAACCAAACACCGAAAGTTAGCTAATGGGCCACATAGGTTAAGTGACCAAATAGTTTCCACCTGGCTGATAAATACGGTGTATTAATAGGTCTGAAACGGTCGCAGTGGCGTTTAGCCATGGAAACATTTCCAATGCGTAGCTTGAATAGCTAGCACGGTCGTTGCCACAGCCTCTCAGCTAATGTTAGCTAACGCTAATTAAATGTAGAGACTTTTCCTCCTGGAATATCTCCTCGCTGTTCGGTTGTGTCTGGGCATGTAAAGGACAATCCTGTTAAACTTGGATAGCTGGCTGAGGTTCGTCCCACGGGCCTCGGCACTGTGAAGCGACCTTTATGTTCTCTGTCTGTCTGTAACGGTTTCAGGCTATTATGTAAACGTCCTAATCTTTGGTACATAGCGTGCAAGTATGTCTGAATAACAGTGACATGTTGGGGATAAAGGATGACTCCAGTTCGACAGGGTGAGGTCGACAGTCTGGGATGTTGTGTACTCCCAGATGTCCCCCAGTTTCTGAACACGTGGTGGCGCTGGTGCACAGTGAGACCTGTGCTAAATAAGACTGATTACTGGTTTATCAGAACATGACTAAAGGGAAGAATGACGTGACACTTCCGAGTGAGGCATGTTGTTGTTGTCTCAGCCGTCAGCCATACCTGAAGCAGTAACTAAACCTTTATTTGACGGTTTATGAGGCTGGTGCAAAAGTATTACACACATTTATAACTATTGAGCACCACATACACCTACACCCATTTGCTGGGCACTTCTGTTTGCCAACTGACAACTTTTATGAAGTGAAATAGTGATTTACCAAACACTTCTAAGGTAGCCATCATTTGTCCTCATCCTGTTCCATCACATGTGTAGATCAAAGCAATCTTTCCAGGTCTCTAGTCTCAAATCAGCCAATTAAGGTCAGGACGCTTAAATATTACATGAAAGGAGTTGCAGGCATGCTGCCCATGTTGGCATGTGCACATCTTACAGCAAGTGACAGCTTCAAACCTGAGAATCCGTCATACAGACACAAATCAACATAATAGTAAAGTGTTGGGCCACCAGATCAGCTTCAGTGCTCCCTCACATTAAAGTTTCTCAACTCTGCTCAAAAAATAGACAAAAATGTTTCCTCGTTTGTGGTTTTGATGAAGGCTGTGGAGAGCTAGCATGTCACAACATAGGTGGTTGAGATCTGGTGATTGTGAAGGTCACATTATTTTCACTCCCATCAAACCATTTCTGTGGCCACTCGTGTCCCATAGATGGGGACATTGTCATCCTGGAAGAGACCACTTCTGTCAGAATAGAAAGGTTTAATCGCTGGATAAAGGTGGCAGTGACCCGTCCTTGTAGAGGAACAAGTGGATCCAAACTTTACCAGTGAAATGCCCCCCAGCAGCATAACTGAGCCACTAGATTCTCCTCAGCTTAGGGGTCAAAAGTTCATTTTTTCCCCTTTGGTTTGTGGTGAGTTTGCGTGTAGAGTACACAGCACATGTCTGTACTGTACACATGTCACACTTGGGACTGTTTTTCCTGTCTGGGTGTACATTTGGGTTGGATTGTTTCAGTGTGTGAAGTGTGGTACTGTGTTTGTGTTGTCAGTGACTTTGGTCTTTGTGTTCCAGATTAGAGATGGAAGGAGGAGATGACTGCAGTTTTCCTCCAGATTCGTCCGATGATCACTCACAAAGAGGAAGTGTTGCTTCCTCTGCGACACTTTCCCGCGGTATGGTGCAACAACCTCATTTACGCCATCCTGTTAACTCCATTAGTTGCAGCAAATCAACTTTACAAAAATGCAATGTGGTTTCACCCATGGTTTCTTCTGTAACTTATTTATTTTTGTTAATAATTTCATTTTTCGTTCCCACAGCTCAAGATGTGCTCGTATACTTGTTCGGTGAGAGCGCAGTGCACTTATCTGTAGAAGGGCTTGGCAGTGTCACCGTGCAGGAGTTGGGCCGTAGCGTTCGTGAAGCTCTCCATATTCCTGAGTCTGTACAGGATGCTTTTGCCTTCTGGCTTTGCTCTCCACTGCTTGGTAGGAAGTTTATCCACACACACCTTTATTGCTTATCCACAGAATGTTATGAAATACCAGATATTGCATAGCATAAATAATGCATTTCACTATATTGCATTTCCCTCTCCTCATTATTCTTCAGAATTGCAGTTGAAGGCGAGGCATCAGCCCTACAAATTGTGTCGGCAGTGGCAGGACTTGCTGTATCGATTCACTGAGGCCTCGGAGGAAGACATTTCACAAGGTGAGCGTTGGGACTGTGTGTTGCTGTGTTTATGTGCGCTGCTCTGTTGTCAGACAGTCAACAGCTGACATCAGGAATGCAGTCAAAAGCAGAAAGCTGCTTACTTTAATCATGGAATGTCAGCAGCCGAGGACAGGGAACGGGGAGTCGCAACGGATTAAAGAAAAGATAATAACTTTTAGCAATCTGACTTAAATCCAAAGTCAGAGTTACAGTGAAATGGAAATAAAGAGGTCCATGTATGGTGGTTTCACAGCTGAGCAGTAGATTATTTATAATAAAAAAAAAATCCCAATGAGATAAAGCAAGCAGGATGTTCTTTCATTTTGTAATCATTTCAAAAATTCGAGCCTAAAAACAACAGTATCTGCATTCTCTTCAGTCCACGTCTCCTAAAGCACATAAAATATGTGAACTCAAATATATTGCAGTATGTAGAGGAGAAATGTGACTAGCTGCATATAAATGTGAGCTTTAGTGTAACTAAGTTATCACAACACAAGTGCTGTAAATGCATTTTCTGTTCTTTTTTTTGTTTTATTCCCAACAAACTACTTTACTACATCCTAACGGGGTGTCGTGTCTTTGCATGCCGAGCACAGCCTGTTCCTTTTTTCTGCAGCTGTTTCCTCTCGATTTGTAGCTTACTTATAAATTGTTGGAGCTTAGTAGCGTGCTCGGGGTAAATAAGGGATGAAAGTACTGTCGGGTTTGTTTAGAATAAATAAAAGGAAAAGGAGGCCTTGACTTAATAAGCAATAAACTGCTGTGGCTGAGTAGCAAGAGAAAGAGCTGGAACATGTAGAAACTCAAAGTGCGTTCGGAGAGAGAACAGTTACTGCATTACTTCAGAGACCATGAGCTCTTTGTAGAGGATTTGTACAGTTCAGAATGTTTTACTCTTTGAGCTTTAACATCTTGTGAATATTATTTAGAAGCAATTAGAAAAACCTGGTAATTAAATTTTTAAAAAAGCCCTTTACTGTGTTTACGTTGCATGTTTATCGACAGTATAGGACATTTTTATTGTTTTGGAGTTGGATGTTGGCATTTTGAACTGATGGTTGTAGCTTTAGGCTTTACAAAATCAGCAATATGTGCTTCACATCAGTTAAAAATAATTGTTAATTGACAAACATGTACAGTAGCCACAATAATCTTAAACCTTTTATGTGTTATTGATTAAAAAAATACCTTTACAGAGCGTCTGCAAAGGTTCATAATGTATTACAATGACATGTACCAGCCATAAAGCATTACAATGATCATAACTATTTAGCGATTAAGAGAAACCATGATGTATGCTTACACTATCTGTAGGATTGCAGCAGGTGCACTGTGATTCATTGAACTAATGATGAGAGAAAAGCAAGTTGTATTTGTAAGCTAACTGGGAGAAGACAGAACTGATGTGACACAAATATAGATTTTTTACAAAATTCAGCTGTTGGTTGTCGCTAAGAATGGACTTTTGGTGAAGTTAAACACATTTTTAAGAAGCTGCGAGTAAGCTGTGAGGCACCGACTTAAGTCTGGAGGTATTTTTTTGTTACGATTTGGCCCCTCAAAGTAAAGCAGCCCACACAGGCTTGTAGTGTGGCAGGTGCTTTTAGTCCAGTAATGTCAATGAACTGATGACACTGTGACAGCTCACCACTAATAAAACTAAAAGTATTGGAAGGTATTGTATAATCACTTAAATGCTGCTATGCTTTTTCGTGAAGAGGATGCCGCCCACAGTCCAGGACTGTGAGCCAGAGCAGAGTGGCTTGGAGGGGGCTTGAGTTGTCTCTGTATCCCCTCACTCCTCCTCCACTCTGGATGATGAGGCTGAATCTTGTCCAGTGTCTGTTTGAACAGTCCTGAAACTGCAATCCCCCCCCCCAACACTAATGCATCGCTGTCCTTTGCTTTTTTTTTTTCCTCAGATGAACCGTGTCTCCAGTACAGACGCAACGTGTTTTATCTGAAATCTAAAGAGCTGCAGGTATCAACTGTGCAGAAACATTTCTTACTCTTAGATATGAGTGCACTCTGAAGGCAGTGTTATCCATCAGCGGACACCAAGAGTTCGTAAACATGTTGGCACACAGAATGCTGTGTAGACTTTAAAGAAGACTTTGGTGCATTGTTCATTCATCTGTAAATCAACGTTCCTGCTTCACTGGCTTTAGAGGATGTTTATAGTGCTTTATAATAAAAGTCTTTGTAGTTACCAATTTTAAATTAAAGAAAACCTCCTTTTATTTCTTTTCTTAGCTCAAACTGGATACTGGTTGATTATGTTTACTGTCTCGCGCCCAAACAGATAGAAGACGAGGGAGTGTTGAGACTTCTGTACGAGGAGGCCAGGAGCAACATCCTCACGGGCCGATACCCCTGCGATCCCGAACACTGGACCGGTCTCGGAGCCTTGTCTCTTGCTCTTGAAGATGGAACTGGTCTGGACAGCCAACAATTTACTACTACTGTCAGGTAAGTTAGAAGGATTGTGGCTCTTTCAGTTTCTCTTTAAGACCACTTCCAATGACAATCAAGTTGTTGCTTGTTTTACAAAACATGTACGGTGCTTAACGAATCTGAGCCGGCGCACTGGGATTCTCTGAAAAGTCAGAAATGAATCAAGCATAACATTCAACCACTAGAACATGTTTTTTCTGTTCAGGAATGCACGTAATTAACTGTAGTTTGACGTCTTAATCAAGAAATTATAATGTGCTTGAGTGTTTTTTCCAGTTTTTTCTAAAACAGTAGATTTGAAAATTCATGGATAACAATAATTA
>NW_007578161.1:34691-39642 GCF_000690725.1 Stegastes partitus | reverse complement strand
TTTTTTTTTTCACGTCTCCTTGACACCGCAGTGTTTTCCAATTACATGTTGGTTTGTAAGTGCAAGAACGCACAAAGGACGTTTCTGATATGAGCCTTCATCGTGGGAATGTGTTTCTTTCTTCTCTGTGAAGCCCTTTGAGACCTGAATGTAATTAAAGAACTGAGGGTTCTAGGTGTTTGACAGGCCCTGTGTAGCACTGTGTGTGTCATGCTGTAGCACTAAGGACTGTAGTCGCTGATGGACATTACAGGCTGCCTTTACTGACCGATCTGAGGAAGTCGTGTTTGCTTGTTCACAGAACTTAACTCTTCATCGATTTACGTTTGCGACGAGTCAAACTTTATCACCTTCAACCTCTTAAGACCTGAGCTCTTGTTTGATATGCGTTTTTATTTCTCTTTGCTATTTGATAAAAAAAAAAAATATAAAAAAAAAATAAATCTTCAAACGCGTATGAATCATCAACTCTTCAAACGTTTTGCTGGTAAAATAAATGAGCTGTGAAATCCACTGTTTGTTCTCAGCTGGAACTGAAGGATCTGAAAAATCTGATGTAATGAAGTTGATGATAAAATGGACGACTTACAATGGAAATATTAAATATGTACATGTTTTGTAGATTGGACTTACTGATGAGTCACCTGTTTGTTGAACACGCCACAGTCGCAGCTCTTAGTGCTAAAACATGATCTTAATAAATATTAAACACCAACCTTTATACAAATCCTGTCCAGTAATAATGATAAAAACCTCAAGACCTGCAAACAACCTGAACACTTGGAAACCAAAAACAGTTTAGAGTTGACTTTGTGTTGTTGTATTTATTTGAATCCAGTTTTTTTTTCAAATCGGCGTGTTTTTGGGGATTGTGGGAGGAAACCAGAGCCTCCACACAGAGATAAAACAGCCGGACAGACAGATTAATTATTACTATTATTAAGTCATGATAGACTATTTAAGGTCTGTGTTGCATCGTATACAATATTAATAATACTTTTTTTTCCCCTCCATCTTTCTTTTTGACCGTCGATCATAATGCAGCTGAGGAGCTGAGGAATCGTTTTCTCCTCTACATATAAATTACACTTTATTTAAAAGTCAAATCCCGTGATGTAATTGGATCATCGACTGGGAGAAAAGCTTAACTACACACTCTTGGTATCTACTCGTTAAATCATTCTTTGCATTATAATGACTGTTTGCAGAATATATTTGAAGTCGAGATGCTGTTTTAGAGGAGTCGAGTAGTCCTCTGCTACTTGAGGAGTTTTTTTTTTTTTTTCCGGTGTCAGGACGGGAGTGTTAGCGTTTGAGGGCAGGAGGTTAAAACTTGAGCAACACTTGTGCTCTTAAGAACTCCGCTGGTAGATAAACACATTTTTTTGGCAAGTGGCCTCATAAAACATTTCAAAAGAGCGTTTCAGTGAGAGCACGGGAGGGAAAAAGTAAAATGGAGGATCGAGAAAAGGATGTTAAGGCAAAGAGAAATACATGTACAGCCTGTTTAAAGCAGGAAATATGTTACTGTCTGAGTTTGTTGCATCACAGGAAACTGTTTAGAACCACCCAGCCACATTTGGATTGTTAAAAATAAACCACCAAGTACATTAATTTGAGTTTTCAAAATGTTTTTTTAAAAAAATACTCTACCATGAAACACTGGGGGCGTGTTCGCCAACCACGCTGATGTAAAATCATAACAACTCAGCTGTAGATGTGAAATATTTTGCCACTTTGCAGCTGTGCGATAAGTGACCTACTATAATAAGCTAAGCACACTCAGCAGCGTCCACTCATTGCTGTGTTTGTACCGGCGATGATGGCACCAGATGTTGGCAGGACGCAGAGGATGAAGGCCAAGAAGGGACGTGGTTTGTTTGACCCCCGTTCAGCAGTAGCTGCAAATTATCTGTGAATCCCACTCGTCTCAGAGGAACGTTTGTAAAACCTCCTGGTGTAAAATGGTCACTGCAGAAGTGAGTGTTGTTTAGTGATCCTCAGCTTTTCGTCAATGTGGCTCTTCACAAAATCACTCTGCATCTCCTCATTCTGCCGAGACCAGATAAGCTGGTCTGCAAACTCTGGCATCTGGAGATGTATTTGCACAGCTCGCCTGCAGAATGTCGGCTGAATCAAATCAAGTTTATTCTCATTTTGCTGTACATACAACAGTAGTACAGGCAAGATGTGAGAGCGTTTCTTCAGGATTCAATAACTTAAAGCAATTTAAATAAACAAGTGTTTGCATATCCTGATCAGCAGTTCAGCATTCTGTCAGCTTGTGGCATGAAGCTGTTGATCATTGTGGAGGTTCTTCGTTCAATGCTCAGGAAACGTTTTCCTGATGGCTGCAGTTCAAACGGTTCATGGAGAGGCTGTGAGGAGTCCGTAACAATGTTCAGGGTCCTGCTCCTGCAGCAGCTCTGGAAAAGTTCTTGAACAGAGGGGAGGGAAACTCACTTGGTAAAAGGACCCATGCAAAACATGGCTTCTGCTGCAGTGCATCATTGAGCCCTGATGTTTGACCTGAAAGTCCTGAACACAGAAATGATGAATAACAGTCTAAATCTTCTCATGTTTTTATCAGTTATTTTCTGACACATTACGTAGGATTTCAGACAAATCTCGCGCATTGAATTCAGCAGTAAATGTCAACAAATAAATTAAATATGATCTCATCTTGATTTGCAAAAGTCAGATCCATCACACGCATAATGCAAACCTCCGTCTTCTGTTTCCTACAGAGAAAAGAAGCTGTCCTCTTTCCTGCCAGCCCATGTCGTCATGGGGAGTGGAGGTCTGCTCTCCACGTTGCGAGGGAAGTCGAGCCGTCACGCCGGGCTAGAGCAGAAGCTCTTGGAGGAGTACAGAAAGATCAGCACATCTGCCGGGAACTCTCCTGAGCCCACACAGCTCCTACACCAGTACCTCAACACATGTCACTCTCTGCCTTATTATGGGTATGAATTTGTGTGAAGAGCCGTTTATACACTGGAACAGTCGTTAGCTTTAAAAATGAAATGCAAGTAATTCACAGAGCTTAAACCTCTAACATTAACAGGTGCGCGTTCTTCTTTGGGGAGATCGACAAACCGGCGCAAGGGATCCTCCAAAGGGCAAAACGTAAAGCCGTCAATGTTGGGATCTGCTTGGAGGGAGTTTATGTGATGGACGTTAAAGAGAAGGTGAGTTTTTGGTTTGCCACTTTGCCATGTTTCTGACTTTGTGCGTGTGTTAGATACTCATTTTGCAGTTTTCTTTTCTCTTCATTAAAACTTTCCCCGTTTCTCTTGTTGAACCCGCTTTCTTGCAGCATGTGCTGCTCGGCCTGCGTTTCAGCGAGCTCTCCTGGGACCACAGCTACCCAGAGGAGGAGGGCGACTCGCACATTCTGTGGCTGGAGTTCGACGGAGAGGAAGATGGCACTCCTGTCAACAAGTTGCTAAAGATCTACTCGAAACAGGTAAGAAAAATGTTTGTGAGATGAAATGAAATCACCTCATATGATCGTGTCCTCCATCTGCTTGAATCTGAACATCAATTCGAGAACATCTTGCAGCTGGAGAGGGTGACAGATGTAGGCTTCCTGTGCGTGTCTCACTTCAGATGTTCTCGACGAGGAGAGATGATGTGCAGGCATCTCTGGAGAGCTGCACTGCACCTGCTGTTTTTGAGCTGCTCAGTATGGGTGCAGCTGCTTTGCCCATTTGTTCTGAGAATAACATAACTCTTGATATTAATGTCGGAGCCTAAAAGATGTTGAAATAATTCACTCAATGACTGTCTGAGCCTCTGGATGGTGAAGAGATGTTACGTAATGTTCGAGGCACTAAAGCATAATCACACCAGGCTCTAGTCCAATGACGGCAACGTGAACCCTATGTGCTTATGGTTCACTAATGGACTATTAAAAAGTAGATTACAGCTGTTAATTTTATACACTTAGAAGGATCAGACTCAATCATTTTTTTTCTGTGAACCAGGCCGAGCTAATGAGCGGCTTCATTGAGTTCTGTGTGGAGCTGAAATCTGCATCCGAGGGCGGAGCTGCAGCCGAGGTGGACGGCGACGTGAGTCTGTCTCAGCAGCCCGCCGGGCAGGAAGGCAGGAACAAGAACGGGCGTGGAGGACGGCGCGGGATGCTGCACAGGCAAGGCAGCGTTGTGTGCAGTCGGGTCCACTCACTGAACACCATCAGCTACGTGGACAACGGTGAGTCTGAGAGTTCTAGTTGGTAGCAGCTTACTTAAGGCCTTTTCAGACACGGGACACGTGACCTAAAGCTTCTCAAAATGTTCACTAGTTAACCGCCAAGTTGACTTATTATCCTAAACTCTGAAAATACTGCCCATCTGTGATGTACCTCCTACCAACAGTAAAATAAAAACATCCCGACAGCTGTGGTGGAGCTCAGGACTTGATGTGAGGATGGCTGCTCTGTAACAAGTGATTTACCTGCAGCTGGTGAACTGTGACTCTGTGTGACAGCTCATCTGTCTAACGTACAGAAAAGTACCAGAGTGACCTGCTGTTGGATCCTGATTGATCCTGGCTCCATGTCTTGGATGATTCATATAACTGATGAAGTGACTGTTGTTCCACTTCTGTAAATGTGCTCTTGATTTGAACACACAAACACGGACCATGCTGCTTTCAGATGCTGCAGGTATTTAATAAACTCAGGAGAAAGACACCTACAAACACCAAACTAAACTTTAACTCCTGTAAATGTTGTCTTTGAACCCTGGACTACATTCAGGACATACATTAATCTGACCTGTTAAAGGCAGAGCTCCTCATCGCTGCAAAGTTTTATTGTTGCATAGATTTTAGTTTGCAGCAGATCAACACTGTAGATAAGAGGAGTGTTGTGTGATTTTTGGCATGCAGACTGTGTTTCTAGGATGTTTTTGGATGAATACTGTTGCTGACATGTGGAAAAAGCAGC
>NW_007578161.1:13462-34114 GCF_000690725.1 Stegastes partitus | reverse complement strand
CAGGAAAAGAAATCAAACGCCTAAAGCCGAAAAGAGCCGCGTCCTTCTTCACCCGGCAGGCGTCGGCAACCACCTACTCCGCTGTGCAAGTGACAGAGAGCCTGGAGCAGGGTTAGACTCCCCGATCGGCTCCGGCCTGTTCACCTCGACGACCAAATCTGAACATTTTACACTGAGATCTAACGAAAAAAAGACTTGACACGAGCTTGAGACGTTTCACTGCTAATATATGAACATGTAAAGGACCAAGCGACAGGTATCAAAGTGTGAGTGTCAATATTTATCTCCTGAAGTTGTGTATATTAAGAGAGTACAGTAATGTGAAAAACAAAAATGATCTATGCTTCCAAGGTTGAACTGAAGTGGCTATTCATTCGATGGCCTTACATACAGAACACATGATGGACCTCTTTCATAATCCTGAGACAAGCCTTAGAGAACTCCTCAAACAGTGACTCCGATTCCAACTGTATGATGTTTTTTGACTTTTCTGCAGCGCTCCGACAGCAGCTTTACTGCTATCATTCAAATATGTTACACCTCGAACCAGTATAACCACTGCGTTACC
Organism: Stegastes partitus; assembly: GCF_000690725.1. NCBI lineage: Eukaryota > Metazoa > Chordata > Actinopteri > Pomacentridae > Stegastes > Stegastes partitus. Next base: position 33,546 of record NW_007578161.1, on the reverse strand, counting down.
TCTTTTTACTTTATCGGGGATCGAACAAAAAGACCGTTGCAATATACATCCCCCACCCCCTCCATGACACTTTGTTACTCCTCCTCGAGCTGTAAGAGTCGCCACAGACTCCTCACAGTCAGCATGACAAACACTTTCAGGGGACGATCTAAGGGCGTGTTCGCACTATTCTGCTTTTCAAACTGCCAGTGCCTTGTTCTCACGAAAGGGTGAAGCCACTTTGTAAAGTACTGGTAGAGACGCTTGGTGTTCCCCGTTACTGACCTTAAGAACATCCGTATGGGAGCGCATTGGCTTTGTTGTGGAAGTTTCTTGTAAGTAGATGTATTTAAGAGTTTGTAATATTTGCCGACATGTGTAAGACGGTTATCATGGAACGAAAGCGCGGGTGACATATCCAACTTGTTAAGAAAAAAAGTATTTTATCTACAAAAGCGGAATAGCGTGAATTTAGTCTAAAGATTTAAATGAAGAGGATTGACATTAACAGCTTCTAGTTGTAGGAGTTAGTTATGTGCTCGCGGTGTCTTTGGTATTAAAGAGTCAAATTTGAATCAAAAACTATTAAGTTCACAAAAACACATTAATGTAATAAAGCCTTTTATCGTTAGCAACTAGTTTACCATACCAGGCTGCTATTTCTGCCTGTTAGCATGTCATCATCAATGTTAAATATCCAAACCAGCACCATCAGTACAAGTGACGTCCACGCACGGGTTTGGACTCGACTATCATTCGCTCGGCCGACCGATCAAACTGATGCAATATCGTACTGTACTACTTCAACTAAACTTAGATTAAACAGATTCACACTGCAGCTTGTATGTGCAAGTTTAGACCAGCTGTTTAGAGTAACTGCTTTCCTCACGACAGCGACGACGTTGCGGTTGACTTTATTTAAAAGAAGACAGGGAACACTATCTGTGTATGCTGTTGCGACGATGCATCTGCAAAAACCGCCGTGGGTTTTAACATGGTTTGTTAAGGACTAAACCATCTAAGTAGTAATAGTACAAAGACGTGACCGTTTGTTTTTTTTTCAGCCTGTAAAGAAACATTTATCACTTTAGTTTGTCTGAAAACGTACAGCTCACCAAATCTGGGGATGCACAGTTATCCCCAGAGTGTGCTCGGTGCATCGGGCACAGACCAACTTTGGACTAGGGGTCGATTGATGTTTGTTTTGTGTTTTGAGAGCTGATAACAGTGATCAGCATTGAGAAACCAATAACTGATATGGGCAACTGATATACATTTGCCATAAAAAAAGACATATTTGGTGTCAAAATTTAGAAGAACATAAACATTTATTCTTTAAAATGCCTTCATTTATGTTTGGCTTGTATTTAATTGAAAGAGAACTTTTCAACATTTTTCCTTTAGTGTCGATTAGTTTATACTCATAATGTCCAACCAGTCAGTGCTGTGGTGGGACGTTGCTCATGGCAGGTGTATCAGAGCCAAAGTAGCACATTCTGATGACTTGATTCATTTGATTGGGAAAATCAAACTGAATGTCGGATCAGATATTCGCCCCGGCTGATAATCGGTCGACCCCTAGTTTAAACAATGCCGTTAAAATCTCAGTCTTCACACCAAACCAAGCCTATCTGACATGCTGCAGCCTGTCTAACATGAATCTACCTTAACACTACAGAGACAGATCTGCCGCCTGGCAGAATCGTCCAGATGTTTCTCTGAACTTCACCCTGATGCTGATACTTGCAGTTTCTGCCTTTCGCCATAATGTACAAACTCACCTCACCGAACTGCCGTGAAAGAAGGTCCACACCTCTATAATACCGCCTTCCACTTGAACACGTGTCCTCGTTTGAGATGTGGTCGTGTTTTCCTCCTCATTCTTCTCAGCATGCAAACCGCAGAATGTTCTTACTTTTCTACGCTTCGACCTGTATGTCAGCTACTGTCTGTAACCCTGAACCGCGAGCAGGCCGGTATATTGTTGCTAACGTACACTATGCATGTCACACTGTAGCATAGGCATTCCTACAGTCTCCACATCACGTGATGCTGCACTGTTAATACTAATACACTGTTTATAAACCTTTTACATCAGCCAGTTGTTTTGTATTGTTTGTTAGCTTTGATGAGAGAATATTTTTACCTTCATTTTCATATACTTGTCAGTGTTTGTATACAAGAATGAAGAAATATGTCTAATTTAGCATCTTTACCTTCTCAAGCAGTCACTTTGCAGGAGCTTTAAGTGCCTTTTGGTTTCTACTAAGTTGGCATCTGAATGACTGTTTTGGTGCTTGGAAACCAGGAACAGACAGTTTTGGTGTTGCTACGGTTTAACACATGGATCTTGTTTTTGTGATGTATTTGCCATGTTATTAACTACACATTGCATTTCACCCTTCCTAGCTGATGTGAGAATCTGGACGTACTGAGTGACTGATGTTGAACAGTGTATTGTGGTTTCTCTCAGTGGTCAGTCAGTCCTGCCTTTATTAAAATGTGTCTGATGTTTTTTTTGTTTTTTTTTTAATAAACAGATGCAAAGTGATGGCGTGTTTCTCAGAGAATATCTGTTAACGTCTGCAGTGTTTCCTGCAACACAACTCACATGTTATCTTCCTTTTTTCTCTGTCTTTAGCAAAATGACATACGCAAGACATTTCCTTCAGTATTTTTGCCACACGTTCTGTTCAGACACTGACAGTTGTAGATTTATTTTACAGTTAAACCAACAACTTAATTATTTGACCTGTTGTGTTGCCAAGTGTTTGTGTTGCTAGTGTGTGTGTGCAGGGATGTAAGAGTTGTGTAACTGTTTGTGCGTATTCAGAAAGCTGATTTGTGATCAGTCCTGTGGAAATTGTTTGAAATGCACATAAAACTTTTTTAGTTACCACAATTAACACAAAACTTTCAGATGTCTAAAAGCAATCACTAAATATTATTCCACTTTAACATTACTGTTAATGCTGCATACATATTTTGACTCTTTAGCCAATAAAATGAAATGGTTTTCTTAAACATTCAGCTTTCTGACCATCGTCTGTGTTTGTGTGTCTGTCTTTGTCCCCAGTAAAGACTTTCATAATAAACATTTGCACAGATATTGTCTCTGCAGTTGATTAATTCACAATCGTATACCGGATGTTCCCCCTTTAGGTTCCTTCTGCAAGCATGACGTTGCGTCATTTCCTCATTTATGTTGTGTTTGGCCTCGTTCAAGTAACTTTTGGACTCAAATCTCTATTTTTGGATTTAAACACTAACAACACTGAAGCTGCTAATTTGATGAACTGCTATGCATTGTGGCCAAATATATTCATAAAGACAAATTTGTTCAGTTTCCTTTTTCACATTTTTTTTTACTTAAGACATTAAGTGATTTCATCCATGGGGTATTTTTAAACAGCTCCTCAGCTCTGAAGAAAGATGATTTAAGTTGGTTTGCAAAATATCATTTTCCCTTTTCACGTTGTATTAGATTTAATTTATTGTTTAATTTATTTGTTCTCTCAATTTCTGTAATAGACATCGTTTTGGTTTGTACAGATAGATTTCTGCTTGTGTTTTTGTTGTAGGTAGTTCATTTTTTGCTTTTGCAATACTTCCTGTGTTTTGGCTGTTTGTATTGTAGCGTCAACATGTTATCAATAAAGTTTGTTCAAAATATCTTAGGTTACGCACACTCAGCAGCGACGCGACACCGGATAGGCTGCAAACCCGGAAGTAATACGGCTTCCAGCAAGCTGCTTGTGTGTCACAGAAATTATGATATTCTGTGATTATTTATGCTGAAACTCTTCGTTATTTAAAGCAGTCAGCTGAGCTAAACAGACATTAGTCGTTTTGGGGCACGAAGGGACCGTTTTCCGGTCGTGCTTGTTTGTTGTCGCCTGTGAGCCGGACGTCCGTCGTCTGTGTTTACCGTCGTTTCGCTTGTTCGTCTGTCAGCTGGCCGGAGTTCAGGATGGACGGTGAGGCTGACGGCTCGGTGGCGGCGTCTGAGGACCCCGGGAGGAGGCGAAGGGTGCACGGCATGCTGAAGCTGTACTACGGGCTGAACGAGGAGGGAAAGGCCCCGGAGCAGCCCGAGTCTCTGGATCCCTGCGACATCAACGGGCCGCATTTCGACCCGGAGCTCTACCTGAACAAGGTGAGAGAACACTGCTGCTGTGCTGTTTTATCATATGACTTACAGGGAGGGTTTTTGCATTGCATTAGAATCACAGACATGTAAAATTAGGCTTGTCGTTCTAACACAAAACACCACAGCATCAGTGTGCACAGTGCTATTGGCTTTAACGTAGTGAGGAGTCATGAAGATGCATGAATGAAGGCAAACATCAGAAAATGTGACAAATACATTGATATAAACCATGAATACTCTAAGATGTTGACTCCCACATTCAAAAAACGAGATGACAGTAAAGGCAACAGAGTCTGTTTGGAGAGTGACACAGTTTACATAGCAGCTCAATATGTGACTGCATGTCACAAGACAAGCTGAGGGGAAAATAATAAAAACATTACTGAATATGACAACTGTCTAGACGTAGCCTGTTATACTTATGACACACACACATCGGCTTCATTTGCTCTATTGTTTTTCGTTCTTGAATTTTCTCATCTCAGTTTTGTTTTGGGTTGCACCAGGCTTGAGGTTTTGGCAGTACCGTTAATCTGACATGCTAATAAAGCATATTGAGTTTTTAAAAATGGATTTGTGAAAGGGGATGTGGATACAGGAACATATCTAGACAGGTGTGATTCTGAAAGAAAGCAGACTTTTTGTAAATATAATTCTGTTTTCTTTACCAAACGTTGCATAAATTAGCCAGTGCTCATCCATCCAGTATCTATCCACCGCTTAATCCTCACTAGGGTCATGGGGGGCTGGAGTCTATCCCAGCTGACTCAGGGTGAAGGCAGGGGACACCCTGGACAGGTAACCAGTCTATCACAGGGCCACACTTAGAGACAGACAACCAAGCACACTCACATTCACACCTACGGACAATTTACAATCACCAATTAACCTCAATATGTTTCTGGACTGTGGGAGGAAGTCAGAGAACCCACACTGCAGACTCCATGCAGAAAGATCCCGGGTGTCCTCACCGGGATGTGAACCGGTGACCTTCTTGCTGCGAGGCAACAGTGCTAACCACCGAGCCACATTACAGCCCCGTTTTCTTTACCAAACATTGCATAAATTAGCCAGTGCTCATCCAGCTGACACTTAATCTGAGGAAACAAATGGACAGTAAACATGAAGTAACTTCAAAATATCTTCTACATAAGGGCTGAAAAATATTATTGTAACAGATATTGTGAGTCCTGACTTTGGTGGAATTAGTTTTGGATTTCCAAACAAGCCTGTTTACTTACATCTGGAGAATATGATTTGTTGGGCGTCTTTGCAGCATCACAGTGCTTCATTTATAATAGTTTGTTGTGACACATTTTGCCTTCTACAAAACATTGACAGTTTTTGTCATTTGGATGTTGTACATGGCCGTAATGCAATTTTCAGAGTATTGTAAATAATTCTTCCGTCTCACTTTATATGTACTGTTTTTGTGATTATTATGTGTTTTGTGTCCAAATACAGCTCAGAAGGGAGTGCTCTCTTGCGGAGTTGATGGACCAGGAGACCTGTATGGTGAAGCAGATCCGCTCTCTGGACAGTGACATGCAGACGCTGGTGTATGAAAACTACAACAAGTTTATTTCTGCTACAGGTAAAAGAAGCGCTGCTGTCGAAATGTCACTTTTTGTTAATTAATGCAAACCTGGGCAGTTAAAACAAGAGCTTGAGCTCAGAATGGGCCTTAATGGTGTGACTATACATGGCAGTAAGCATGACTAGTCCTCCTACATTAAAGGGAATGAGTATTTCTGACCATTTAATTATAAAAAATGTATTTTGTTCTTGTGCAAATGAAACCCTAATAAGCAAGAACTGGTTTAAAATATACTTTATTTCTGATTGCTGTCATTTTGATGCTGGTGATTTTCCTTTGGTGCTGGTTGGATGCCTAAAGTGTATTTAAGGGTTGCCAAAAAAAATCTTGAGTGCTGCTGAAAAGCCCTGGCTGAACTTTCCATCCATGCTTCCTCTTGCCAGACACCATAAGAAAGATGAAGAATGACTTCAAAAAGATGGAAGATGAAATGGATTGTCTGTCCGCTAACATGGCAGCCATCACTGACTTCAGTGCTCGGATCAGCGGCACTCTTCAAGACCAGCACACACAGATAACAAAACTGTCAGGTAAGACCAAAACTGGCAGTTTGTTTTGTTGGATCAGTTGTCAGGGACTTCATGGTGGTTATTTTCACATGTTTTGTCTTGTCATGTTCCACCCCAGGGGTTCACACTCTGTTGAGGAAGCTTCAGTTTCTGTTTGAGCTGCCTGCGAGGTTAAATAAGTGCCTGGAGCTGCAAGCCTATGCTCAGGCAGTGAGCTCCCACCGCCGTGCCCGCTGTGTGCTGCAGCAGTACAGCCACCTGCCCTCCTTCAAGGGAATTCAGGATGACTGTCATGCCATCATGGACAAGCTGGCACAGGAGCTTCGACAGAAGTTCAGGTGCAAATTTCTTAACCCATCTTCAGATTAGAGATTTGAATAAATGTGACACTAAAAAGTAATTTTTACAAGAAATGCATGGGAGAAAGAAAAGGTATTTGTCTTTTTTTTCACTATACATCTCCTCCTCCTGTCTGCTTTGTTGTGCTCATAGGGATGGTGGGTCAAGCGCCAAAGACTTATCAGAGTGTGTGGAGCTGCTTCTACAATTGGACGAGCCGGCAGAAGAGCTCTGTGATAAATTCCTGAGCCATGCACGGTCTCGCCTCGAGTCAGACCTCCAGGGCCTGGAAGCAGAGATAAGACCATATCCAGCCACGTCAACCTTGAAAGATGCATCTGCACGCAGGTCATCCTCCACTGCTGCTGTCGGATCTCCGACTGATAGCTCCCCTAAAACAAGCTCTCTTCCTTCTCCCTCCTCAAACACTGACATCCTGGAGTTCATAGACAGAGGCTGCAATGAGTTTGTGAGCAGCTTATGTTTAGTAATTACGTCCTATCAAGAACTGTTTATTAATCACGCTCAAAAAGGTGAGCTAGCATCCAAAAATATTCCTCAGATGGCGAATGGCAAGCTGCACACCTTTGTGGATGATCTTGCTGCTCGGTACTTCTCGCTTGTGGAGCGGAGGATACAGGAGGAGAAAGGCGTTGGAGATAACTCCCTCCTGGTTCGCGCACTCGACCGCTTCCACCGCAGGCTGCAGGCTGTGGCCAAGCTGCTGCCAGGCTCAGCAGTACCAAACCAAGGGACTGAGATTGTGGTACGGGCGGCGACAGAGCGGGTCAAGCAGTACCTCTGCGCTCTGCAGAGCTTCTACATGGACAGCCTGACGGACGTGAGGCAGGCCCTGGCGACACCTCGGCTCTCTGTGGCTGGTGCTTCAGTGGCTGGAGGCGGAGCTCATCTCGGGGGTCCGGCCTCTGGGAGAGACGCTCCGACCAGCCTGCCAGAGCTGCTCTCCTCCCTGTCGGCCTCGATTCTCAATCAGATTAAATCAGTGTTGGCGTCAGTGCATCTCTTCACAGCGAAGGACATTACGTTCTCCAACAAGCCGTACTTCAAGGTGAAGTTCAATCATTTTTTAATCTGCATAATTATGAGCTACAACTCCACTAGGAGCTAATAACACGAGTTTCTTTCAAATTTTCCTTTAATCTGTGACATCCTGTGTCATCACTACCCTACATTGTGACAGCTGTTTGTGTCTGTGTCCTCCTCGTAGGGGGAGTTCTGCAGCCAGGGTGTACGTGAGAGCCTGGTGGTGAGCTTTATCAAGTTCGTGTGTCAGTCTTCTCGCCAGTTTTGTGAAAGCGCAGGAGACAAAGGAGGTTCGACTCCTCCAGCCCTTCTGTTGCTGCTGTCTCGCCTCTGCTTGGACTACGAAACCTCGACCATCTCCTACATTCTGACGCTCACAGACGAGCAGTTCCTTGTGCAGGTATGACACTGTAGAAACACAGGGTCATCGGCTGTGAGAAATCCAACTGATCTGTGATGTTTTTGAACTCTTAAACGAATCCGTTTCACTCCCACAGGTAACCTCTTTCACTGCCATCTAACCACACGTCTTCTTCTTTTTGTTCTCTCTCAGCACCACAGTCCTGTAACTCCTGTCACCACTCTGTGTGCAGAAGCCAGGGAGGCAGCACAGAAACTACTCAACCATTATGTCAAGGTAGTTTTTTATCTGCAGCCTTTACAAAGCCAAGGCTGAACTAAGAGAGCCAGAAATGCAGGACGTTAACCTTTCTCTTGTTTTACTTTTGTTCATCCAGGTTCAGGGCCTGATTATCTCCCAAATGTTAAGAAAGAGCGTCGAAACACGAGACTGGGTGAACACCATCGAGCCACGAAATGTCCGTGCTGTGATGAAGCGAGTCGTAGAGGACACCACCTCGATTGATGTGCAGGTGACGCTTCGGATGACGGTTACAGTGTTATCAGGGCACATGTGTTAATTATCATGTATGAACTGTCTGTTTCTGTGACTCTACTGGCTTCAGGTGGGTCTTCTGTATGAAGAAGGTGTGAGGAAGGCGCACAGCAGTGACTCCAGCAAAAGGACTTTCTCCGTCTACAGCAGCTCCAGGCAGCAAGCTCGCTACGCTGCCAGCTACACCCCAAGGTGCAGTAGCTGACAGGGAAACAAGTTTGACAAAGCCGGGCTTTCTTTGCATTAGCTGGCTTGACACAACTTAATCAGATGGGTCTCAGTGTGTTGGTTAGCAACTGTCTTTGTCTGCCAGATTTTCTTCCTCAGGCTTTGCATGCGCTCCCACCAGAGGGGGTGTTTGGCACATCGTTTGATTCTTCTTCCACCAGAATGAACCGTTTTTGTGCCGACTACTTCAGTTAGGAAGACTTTTTTTTCTTTTTTTAAATCACTGACAAGAAAGGAGTACTTGTAGAAAATTGTCATTGGTGTAAGTTAATGTGTTTGTTTTAGCCCTCAGTGCACTCTCAATGCAGCTGTTTAATTCTAATGTGACAGCTGCAAATTAGAGTTCTGTCACTTTAAACTTTATATATTTTAACATGATGTTTATATTGAAGTGCGTTTAGGTTTGACACTGTCTCATAATGCAGGATATCGCTTAAAAGTTTGGCCAAATCAAAGAGAAATAATGTTATTGATTGAATATTCTCTGTAATATATACCAATCAAACAATCACTTTTCTAATCTGTGCTTATTCGCTGCAGTACCAGCAGTGTAAAATAGATTTGGCAGCAAGTCAGGACCAAGCAACACAATATTCATCCATTTTCTTCATCAAAAATAATTAGAGAAAGGGAGGTGCTTCTTGCACCCGATTTAAAATCCCAAACTCTGAGCATAAGCCTCCTCCAGTGAAGGTTAGCTGTGCAGCATAAGTTGCCATGGTGATCCATCTATGATGATCTAGCCAAGGAGCCCAGGAGAGCCACTTCTGTGACATTGAAAACTCTTGTTTTAGGTTCGCTCAGCATATCTCGTGAACCCGCTAACCTCACTTCATAGCACAGCCCTCAGCTGTTTCTTTTGTTTGTTGGCAGCGTTCTGGTATGTTTACACCAGTGTGTCGGTGCAAAGTAAGATGTACAGACGAGTAATTATTATTTATTGTCCCGTTGTTGAGTCATTTTTAAAAGTGCCAGGATAGAATAATGCCATAGTTCAGTGACTAAAAATATTGTGTGTGAAAGGGAAACAAACAGAAAGCTAATCTGTATGGCTGCTGTTGCTTTCATTGCAGGCGGCCTGTTTTTTTTTTTTAGGCGTCTTTAATCACACTTTAATTGTAGATTCACCGGAGCACTTTGTCTCTCGTTTACCTGCAGTGCTCCCATGGATACCAATCTGCTGAGCAACATACACAAGCTGTTTTCCGAGAGGATTGACATCTTCAGCTCAGTGGAGTTCAACAAGGTGAGTGCAGATCTTCAGGGGTCCGTTACAGAGAGCAGGTTTAACGAACTCTGACTCTTAACCATCAACTCTCAGCTGAGATGGGAAACTCTGGGATTTAATTCCAGAAGAGCTGTTCAAAGTTAGTACAGTCAACTCTGAGTATGCTTACTCTAAGTAAAGCCAGTGTGTGGGTAACAAAAAAACAGAAAAGAGCCTCATCAGTGGAGCTCTAATGCTGCCATTCATCACCATAATGGGTACATAAAGTGTGGAGCCTTCATTTTAATCCAGTGGAGTTGGAGATATAAATGCATCCCACTGCGACCCCTGAAATTTATCTTTAAAAACCCAGGAGTGGAGAAAAGAGTCAATATGTTAACTCTGGTCTATTTATTCTAATAGTTTATTCATCCTTGAATTTTCCTGGATGGATGATAGAGCTGGAATCCTGCAGTTTATTACGTTGGAGTTTAACTCTAGTTATTCAGCTGTAACCTGATGGAGACAAAATACAGATGAAACTTTAAAAACTCACCTTTAAATTACATCTAGAATCTCAGAGTCGTTTCAGCTGCACCACAGTCATCCTCATTCAGGAAGATTCACATCATCTCCAGCATGATGGGCTCACTATGAAGATAATGTCCCGACCGATCACAACACCACAAACGATTATTCATTCATTAGTGCGTCTCGAGCTTCATACAGATGTGTTTTATTTAAACAGGGACCACTACAGTAACGCTAAATGTTTCAATGCGAGGGAGCTGGTTGAAAGCCTCACAACTGCCTTCATGGAGAAGTCTGTGAAAGTTCTCAGTCATACAGGTCATGGTTGTTCTTGTAGATTAATCAACTGGACTTGCTTGAGTTCCTTGAAGACGTTCCACCTCTCATCCAAGAGGCTTCATCAGCTCTGACTGACTAGTTGATATCCTAAAGGAGCCATTCACACCTGAGTTTCGGTTTCAGTTGGGGGTTCGTTGCTCCTCCCCCTCGTTATGTGAGTCGTTAGTGCTCCCCCTGCCACAATGGGGTTCGTTAGGGTCTTTGAGTCTAGGTGTGGATGTAGGTTCATCTTCCTGAGGAGAGATCTTAGGACTGAGTTGGTAACAGGTGATGCCTCAGACCTCCACCTCTGTTGAGGGATGGTCTTTCCAGTTAGATGGCTTCTCTCACCCCTCTCTCAAACCATCTGCCCTCCCTGCAGGCCAAAATCTGTTGTCTTCAAATGAGTGTCCTTTGTCCTTGAGATGCAGGTGGACTGCTGAGTCCTGTTCTGAGGAGCTGCTCTTCTGTGCTGAGCCATGCGCTTGTGGAGCAGTTGTTTAGTCCACAGAGATGGACAATGTGTAGATGTTCTTCTGAGCAGAGGATGGATCCACAGATTGCTGTCTCTGTTTTTACATTGATAAAAAATCCTCATAAAAGAGTTCATGTTAAAGATAATCACAATACAAAGATGTGAAAGTCTACAAATTATTGACTCTGACATGTTCTTTGATATCAACTGCATGATTGAGGAAAGAAAGCGTCGTGTCAGGCAGCTCCTTCAGGCTCAACAGGAAGGAAGAGTTTAAACCTGCTGGCCACCATTTTAGCTTTAAGTTTAAACCACCTCTCTTTCTAAAAACCCCAGTTTGCCTCATCTCAGGACTACTGAGCTCAGAGATTTAACACAACCTGCTTTACACCTCTCACATTCCCACTCTCTCACCTCCACGCTGCCACAGGTCTCCGTGATGACGGGAATCATCAAAATCAGTTTAAAGACTTTCCTGGAGTGCGTCCGCCTGCGCACCTTTGGCCGTTACGGGCTGCAGCAGATCCAGGTTGACTGCCACTACCTGCAGATGTACTTATGGCGCTTCGTCTCCGACGAGAACCTCGTTCACTTCCTGCTGGATGAGATCGTGGGGAGCTCCGCCCACCGCTGCCTGGATCCGGCCCCGATGGAGCAGAGCGTGATCGAAGTCATCTGTGAAAGAGGTTGAAACTTGAAGTGCAAAACAGCAGAATTACAGAAAACACTGGAATCATGCATCCAGTCCAAACACTTTTCCTGCTACATTTACTAATGTTAAAATTCAGATTATACTGTGAAAATGTTGTACACACTCGATTAATGCTGTCGTATTTGTTGGAAATCAGCTGAACCTTAATGATTACAATTCTCATGATCTAAAATATGAAACTGCATCAACAGATATTAACTTTTGGGTTTGACACAGGAACAGCACTGTTACCGCTCCAAACATATCAGTAATTCTTCTAACTAAAAATTAAACCACAACAACACTCGGCTCTTATTCTGATAAGAAACTGAAGTCACTGACTGACGGTGAATTCACATCCCAGACCCTGTAATCAAAGCCCACATGAGCCTGAAGTTCTTTGGTTTAATATTAAAGCTGTCATTTACAAACCATAAAATCCAGCAGAATAAATCATTTTACCTGCTCTGAAAGGACAGATAGAAACACATGAATTAATCAGCAGACAAGCCGAACTGTTTTAGCACATCGTCCCCTCGAAGGAAACTTGTTGGATGTGAAAACGGAATATTAATGACTAAAGAGAAAAGCTGTGTCCTGTGGAAGTCTCATGTATTAATAAATCTTTTGAAGGGGGTCTTTTTGCTGAATAATTTGAATGTCCTCTGATTATATAATCTATATGTAACACTACCTGATTTTTGCCTTCGGTTGATTCTCGGTTTTCTGTGCTCACCTGCACGGACGCATAGTATGTTGAGGAACGGTTTAATAGTTTGTCCTAAAATAAAAGTGTATGAATGTGGGATTCAAAAAGTGTTTTCTTCTTTACATTAACTTTAATTTCAATTCAGTTTTGTTTATTTGGCACCAACACGTTATCTCAGAGCACATAGACCTCGGAGACTTTGAACCAACGATCCAAAGTTTCTGTGCAAAGGTTGAAGGCAGCCAGTAGGTTTGCTGTGTTAGCAATGCTTTAATGGGATTACATGTGTATTTTTCAGTCTCTCTATTAAGATACAAGAAAATACAGTCACAGTTTTATAAACACATAAAAACAAAAGTCCGTTTTCATTCCAACCAACCCGAGTTTAGTTTTCTTAAAGCTTTTGGTATAAATGCAAAGCTTCCTTTAGCGCTTGTCAGACGTCTTCTTTAGATCTTCCTTCTTTTTGTCCTCTGCCCAGATGATCCCATGCAGCTTCTGTAACACTCATTTATGAACTCTTCTGGTGGCCAACCCATCACTGCCCCTCGTTCATCAGCTGTTTTAAAATGATTTTTCTGCAGTAGCAAAATCAACTTCTTTCCAACCTGACATTTTTCAGAGGCGATGGCATGATGGATCTGGATGTGTTTTTCAGTGTTTCTGATCCCATCACGTTGAACAATATCCCGTCACCGCTGGCTGAACTGTTGCTCTAAACCCTGACAGACCCTCCATCATGTCTCACTGAAGGCCGCCAGCTCTCCTTCTTGTATCTCTCTCTGAGTCTTTCTCTCACATGTTGTCAACAACTGGATTTTGATCGATCACCCCACAGGACTCTTCTATTGATCTTCCTTTCAGTCTTTGTGATCTTTTGCATTACAGCCTTTTAGCGCTGTCCTTTTGAAAAGGCTACTCTATCCCTCCTGCTAAGCAGCTTCCTCGCTAGATTTTTGTCAGATTTCTCAAAGAAGAAACCCAAAGAAAGCTCAGTTTTCATGGCTTCCACTCCTTTTTTTGTCCTTTCCCTCTTTATCGTCTATAAATTTCCTCTTTCCTGAATAACACAGAGCCTAGAGTTTGTTATTTTGCTTTGAGCATGCTCATGCAAAATTATGTTTTTATGCTTGTTTAAGTGTCTAATATTCAGGATTTTGAATGGCATGATGTGCTGTCTATATTAGCAGGCTTACAACACCAAAAAATGTGGCTCACACCTCATTTGGAATCATACAACCATAACAAAAAGTAGCTCAGAACAATCAGTACGAATCGTTTGATGTATTGAATGAAACAAGATTAATGCTGAAAATCACACATTATGCGCTCAAATGTGAAGTGCAAAGGGAGTTCTCACTAAAAACCTCAAGCCTGTAGAGAGAGTTTTCTGTTTTTAATACTGAGTACATAATTCCTGTATATTTTAATTGATAAATGCAAATGTATAATCATTATAAAACAAACCTACTGGGGCTACTAGTACGACTTTTGCACATTTTATATTTTCACTGCAGCCTCAGTATTATCAGACACTTCATAAGTTCAGTATTTCCAGGTGTAAACGTACTTCAGGTGTATTTCACAAGCTCTGCCTGCCGGAGGTACAGCGGACTGTCGCCACCCGAGCAGCGCGTCTGATTGGCTGAACCCGTTTGTTCCCACCCTCTTCTGATGGCCGCTGAGGGATCTGATTGGCTGAGAGGCGATTCGTGGGGTTTGGAGGGGGCGTGTCTGCTGGAGCTGCTGCTGCTGCTGGTTGATGGACACGCAGGAGTTGATGCGCACAGTCAGGAACACTTCCACTAAATCCACCGGTAAGAACCCACACGATTACAAAACCATCTGCTCTTTACTTGCTTTATTTGCTGTATTTTTTATTTTATTTTTAAAGCCTTGACTTTCTCTCGCGTCCATGTGATCAGCAGGTAAACAGACTGAACGGCCTCATGTTTCATAATAGAAGCGTCCCTGCAGGTTGAACTTTGTCTCACTCATTTATGACATTGATCACAGGAAAAACAACACTGCTGGTGTACAGAATAACAGCTGAAGGGATTTCATTCATTCTGAAAATGTTGTTTCACCCAGAAATCAGTACTTTTTGTTGACCCTTGAACGTCTCATTGCTCATTAACTTGCTCTTGCTTCAATATGCTTCCAGTTCTGTTAATTATGTAGTGCCAGATTGTCTATTTGTGATAAACTACAGTTACAATGCCCTTAAAGTGTCTGACATAGTCTTTCAATCAGGGATGCTCTCCATCAGCATCTGTGGAAGAAGCAGAAGATCTTTAACTACCCTCTAGAGGTCTTACTAGCTCTTGGTTAGGTGTCTCACTGTCTTGTTGCAGGAAACTCAAGGAGGTCCAACAGTCACTAAACACGCCTATGGATGTCTATGCATGGTTTATAATTAGAGTTTTATATTCTACTATGTAAGATATTCGTACAAACAGGTGACAAATTATAGGAGAAACTACCATAAAGTCTGTTAGTGAGGTGTTGGGCCACCACCTGCTGCCAGAACAACTTCAGTGTGACTCTACTGGAGGGATGAACACCACTGTTCCAAAACATATTCCCTCGTTTGGTGTTTTGTCGATGGTGGTGAAAAGCGCCGTCTAACACATTGGTTTAAAATCCATCGTGGGTGTTCATTAAGGGTTGAGATGTGGTGACTGTGAGGCGTACGGGCCTCCTGTCCAATGGGTGGAGGCTTTTATTATTATTAGCAGGGACACTTTACTTTAAGGAGACAAGCGAACCCAAGCCAGGAAAGCAAAACACCTCTCGATGCAGAGCAGAGCCACAGGATGAGGGTTTTCCTTTAATTTGTCACCCAATTATGGCTGTTTGGTAAATATAGTGTCATAAAAACTGTATAGTACAAACATCTCGCCCTCAGTCGATCCAAAATGTTACTGAACCTCAAAAAATTGAGTGTTAAACAAAGGATAAGGGAGTTCCATCTCTGTAGGTAGAATACTTACAGTTGAAACCAGAAGTTTACATACGCTGTATAAAAAGACACATAACCTTTTTTTTCTCACTATCTGACATTAAATGTGACTAAACGTTTCCTGTTTTAGGTCAGTTAGGATTACCAAAATTATTTCTATTTGCTAAATGTCAGAATAATGACAGAGAATTTTTTTGGAGATTTTTTTTTTTAAATCACTTTCTTCAAAGTTAGAAGTTTACATACATCTCCTTAGTATCTGGTAGTGTTGCCTTTAAACTGTATGACTTGGGTGAAACGTTTTGTGTTTCCTTCCACAAGCTTCTCACAATAGTTTGGCGAACTCTGGCCCATTCCTCCTGACAGAACTGGTTTGTAAGCTGATTTAATGTCAGACAGGGAGGAAAATTATTTATTTTTGTCCTTTTATACAACTTCTGTTTTCAGCTGTAAGTGTGCAGAATTATTAGGGGACTTTTTTTCCCCCCAACTCCCTTGTTTAGTCAATTTTTAAAAAAAGGAAATATAACAAACACAAAATGACAACAACACTTTTCTATTTTAGAAAAGAATCAGTGACCAGTGCAGACATCCTTCCATGAATCTTTGTCAGTGTCTTGATCTTTTCATGGTGAACTTTCAGCAACCACAGCCTCCTAAATGCTGTTCAAACAGGGGTATAGCTTCCTCTTACTGTAATTGAGAGGGGCCTACAAGTTCTACCTAGCAGCTTCTATCAGTCGTCCTCCTCTGCTGCATCCAGGGTCTCTCTCATTACATCTGTCCATGAAACCTCTGAGAGAGAAAAAAAAATCCGTCTGCAGGTAAAACTCGGCTCAGTATTGATGCTTTAGCTTGAGGGTTTTATCCAGCGTGGGTCGTGGCTCGGCCCTCTTTACCTCGGCCATGTCTCTGAGTGCTTTGTGCTTCTGGACACTTCAGGCCGGTTTCAGATGGCGGCCCTTGAGGATAATGACTTCCTTGTAGCGTCACATTAATTTTTCTCAAGTCCTTTCCAGGTAATTTGCACCTTTTTCCTCTCCGTGGGTTTTTTTGTGACCCCGTTGACTCTTCACAACATAAATAGAGTTATATCTCTGTTATTGGCCCATTCGACCTGAGCTGATGAAGCCGGGGGTTTTACCGTCATGACAGTGACGTGAAGCAGCTTTGCAGTATTTTGAGCTGGAAAACTACAAGACGCACTGCAAGGACATGTTAATAAAAAATGCAAGAAGTGTTTAGAGTTGGAAAATGTGCACAGAAATAATGCGGTCAGAATACTCCTGTGTGTAATAAATGTCAGTGTGTTGTAGTTAGTTTACATCACAGCTTCAAACAAGGATCTGTAATGATTCTTATGATGTTCTGAACTCAAAGGATGCACCTGTTCATAGAAGGTCTTGATATATATTTATGCTCCTGCAGAACATATTAAGGATTATTGTCACTGTGGGATAAGATTTACTCTAGAAAATGTCTGTAAAGTAGCTCATCAGAAGGCTCTTACATCCCGATTTCTAATTTTTACAACATGCTGTTTCCATCTCAACGTTTGTTGAAGTGCAGCTCAAGGGAATCAGAAGAAATCTTTGGACTTGTTTGGTTTATCTTCACCTTACGATGTGAAGAGCTTTGAGACTTGGCGCCATATAAATAAACATGTCTGTGAAGATTCTCATTCATCCAGGTCCTGGTTGTTCTGGTAGATTAATCGTAGCAACTGCTTGAGTTCCTTGAAGACGTTCCACCTCTCATCCAAGAGGCTTCATCAGCTCTGACTGACCAGTTGGGAGTTCCAGATACTGATATCCTTAAGGAGCCGTTAACACCTGAGTCTCAAGGACAAAGGACACTCATTTGAAGACAACAGATTTTGGCCTGCAGGGAGGGCAGATGGTTTGAGAGAGGGGTGAAAGAAGCCATCTAACTGGAAAGACCATCCCTCAACAGAGGTGGAGGTCTGAGGCATCACCTGTTTACAATTCAGTCCTAAGATCTCTCCCCAGGAAGATGAAACCACATCCACAACTAGCCACAAAAGACCCTAACGAACCCCTTTGTGGCAGGGGGACCACTAATGACCCACATAATGAGGGGGCGTAGCAACAAATCCCCAGCTGAAACCAAAACTCAGGATCCTGAAGGATATAAGTATCTGGAACTCCCAACTAGTCAGTCAGAGCTGATGAAGCCTCTTGGATGAGAGGTGGAACGTCTTCAAGGAACTCAAGCAAGTCCAGTTGCTACGATTAATCTAAAATTGAATCAAACTGACTGACATCTACTCTTGTTTTTCCACAGGACAGCAAAAATGAGACCAAGCAGTCAAGCGCTCAAACACAAGCTACCACATGACACGGAGAGGGAGTTTGGAGGAACCCTGGGTGAGTCATAGCAGCAGCAGCAGCTTGGATTTTATTCAAGACGACGTTACCGTGACTGTCGCATCGTGAAGCAGAATGTGCTGTAAGCAATACAGCTCCTATTCATTCAGTCATTCCATTCATGCCGTCTGTCGCTAACACTGATTGCATTACCTTTTGTTGCCCTTCGGCTAAAAGCTGCTTTTCTATACAAACCACACTGAAGGCGATCCTCAAGAGCAGCATCTCAGTGAATAAAAGCTGATTTTATGAGTCTTAAAAGTGGTGATATTGTCAGTTATCATTTATAGTTTAGTGTAGATTTGTTGTTTTCTAAAATTGCACAAATCAGTTTGTTTAGTGGATCATAAAACATTCACCACAATAAAAAGATGTTTCTCTGGAGGTGCACATCAGCAGCTTCACGGCCTTCAGCTCCGTCAGGACTGTTCACTGCAGCTCTAATTAGGACTCATCACAGCCGCCACAGTCACACGTGTCACTGTAGAGATGAGCTGAGATCCGTCGCAGCTCCTCGGTGTGTGTGAGGGAACACACACTCGTTTCCTGCTGCGCTCCTTGAGTTGAGCATCTCCGCCGATTGGGTTTCAAGTTTTCAAATTAAAATCATGTTTTGCTTTGACGGCGACGCTCTCCGTAGACCTCATATCTGGCAACACCGAACTGAACCGCATGTTTGCGAGTGTTTTGCTACCGGATGCTTTGATTGTTCACAGCGTGTTTGCAATATTAATCTGATATAACAGACAATCTATCCAGGCAGGAGCTCCACTTCCTGGTTTCCCTCAGATGCTCTTTCGTGTATTTTTGTACCTTCGGTGCTTCTGGCTGTTGCGTCCACACACTCAGCCTGTCGTCTCACTTTTATCCGTCTCTCAGGTGCCGTATGCATCCCCGTCTTTCTCCCGCTGACGGTGCTGTTCCTGATCTGTGTGAGTCGGTCTCCTGAGGCCGGCGTGCTCCAGTGGCCCCCTCCTCTCCCGTCCAAGGACCAGCTGTGGGACCCAGTGGCCCCAACGGTCCTGCTGGGATGGATGACTCTGCACAGCCTCCTCTATTTCACGCCGTTAGGAAAGGTACGACGTATTGATGATCTGTTGGGTCTCATGTATAATTAATGCTTAACATGTTTTATTATGTTTCATCATGGCAGGCTGTAGGTCTCAATGAAAACTGATAAATAGAATTATTATAGTCTTTGACGTCTCAGTCAGTGTGATCAGATTGTGTAGCTGTTGGTGAAATTAATTAATTCAATAATAACAAATCTACAGTTACAGGATAGCTGAATGTTTCCTATTTCAGTGTTTGAAGCTCTAATACGCAACATTTCTGCATTAAAATGTCTAAAAACAACTTGATTAATATGTATGTATATTGTTTGACTTTGATTATCCTAAATTCTTTGCAGTAATGTTCAGAGCCAGAAAAATCTGTAATCATTGGGAAAGCTCCGTATAACTGTGGAGTGATTCTGAAGAAACTTTTACAATAAAAATAGTGCATACTGTTGTCAAAAGGGGGCGCTATAAACTGCATGGCTGTAGGAAACAGAGTAGAAGAAGCCCAAGAAGAAAACCAGCTGTTTTCCAGCTGCTAAAAAAAACCCAAAAAAAACAAAGAGGAAGAAGAAACACATGAAACTTTTGCCATCTATAAACTGTTTTCAAATCTGGAAACTTGTCATTATTGTTTAATGTCAGCTTGATGTTTCATGCTGTCTGGAAACAGCTCATTACTTATGTGACACAATAACGTGCATCTTTTTAACAAAGTCAAAAAAATCCTGAAGCGTGCATAGAAACCTTTTTTTGCAAAATTTGGAATGTTTCGTATTTTTACATTGACATGAACTAACATGACGCTTCAAAATGTGCATAAAAATACTTTAGAAAAAGAGGACAAGAGGGCTGCAAGGTGGAACAGTGGTTAGCACCGTTGCCTCATAGCTAGAAGGTCACCGGTTCACGTCCCGGTGAGGATGCGAACCAGCGTGGAGTCTCCATGTTCTCCCCGTGCAGCGTGGGTTCTCTCCGGGTTCTCCGGCTTCCTCCCACAGTCCA